>NW_024885055.1:1467165-1467612 GCF_019232065.1 Centrocercus urophasianus
TCCTCAGGGGTCGGTGCTGGATCCGGTCTTGTTCAGTATCTTCATCAATGACCTTGATGAGGGGATGGTGGCCACCCTCAGCAAGTTTGCTGATGATACGAAGTTGGGAGGATTGGCTGACACGCCTGAAGGCCGTGCTGCCATTCAGCGAGACCTGGACAGGCTGGAGAACTGTGCAGAAAAAAAACAGATGAGGTTTAACAGAAGCAAGTGTAGAGTCTTGCATCTGGGGAGGAATAATTGCATGCACCAGTACAGGTTGGGGGATGAGCTGCTGGAGGGGAGCTCTGCGGAGAGGGACCTGGGTGTCCTGGTGGACGACAGGTCGGCCATGAGCCAGCAGTGTGCCCTTGTGGCCAAGAGGGCCAATGGCATCCTGGGGTGCATTAAAAAGAGCGTGGCCAGCAGGTCGAGGGAGGTGATCCTCCCCCTCTACTCTGCCCTGGT
>NW_024885055.1:1467625-1515285 GCF_019232065.1 Centrocercus urophasianus
CCTGCTAAGTGACGGGGGTGTTCTGGTAACGGGGTATGCTGAGAAGGCAGAGATACCAAATGCCTTCTTTGCTTCTGTCTTCAGTGAAAAAGCTCCTCCTCGGGAATCCGAGACCCTGGAGGTTAGTGAGAGGGTCTGGGGAATGGAAGACCTCCCTTCAGTCAGGGAAGAGATGGTCCGGGAGCGCCTAGGCAGCACCAATGTTCACAAATCCATGGGACCCAATGGGATGCATCCACAGGAGCTGAGGGAGCTGGCAGAGGTGATTGCTGAACCGCTTTCTGTCATCTTTGAAAGGTTTCGGAGGACGGGGGAGGTGCCTGAAGACTGGAGGATAGCCAATGTCACTCCAGTCTTCAAAAAGGGCAAGAAGGAAGACCCAGGCAATTATAGGCCAGTCAGCCTCACCTCTGTCCCTGGAAAGGTGATGGAACAGCTTGTATTGGATGTCATCTCCAGACAGCTGGAAGAAGAGGAGGTTATCAGGACTAGTCAGCACGGGTTCACCAGGGGGAGGTTGTGCTTGACCAACCTGGTGGCCTTCTATGATGTTGTCTCTGGCTGGGTGGATGGGGGGAGAGCAGTGGATATAGTCTACCTTGATTTCAGCAAGGCATTTGATACTGTCCCCCATGACATCCTTATAACAAAGCTGAGGAAGCGTGGGATAGATGAGTGGACAGTGAGGTGGGTTGAGAACTGGCTGACTGACAGAGCACAGAGGGTCGTTGTTGGCGGTGCAGAGTCTGGTTGGAGGCCTGTAACTAGATTTTTTCCTCAGGGGTCGGTGCTGGATCCGGTCTTGTTCAGTATCTTCATCAGTGACCTTGATGAGGGGATGGTGGCCACCCTCAGCAAGTTTGCTGATGATACGAAGTTGGGAGGATTGGCTGACACGCCTGAAGGCCGTGCTGCCATTCAGCGAGACCTGGACAGGCTGGAGAACTGTGCAGAAAAAAAACAGATGAGGTTTAACAGAAGCAAGTGTAGAGTCTTGCATCTGGGGAGGAATAATTGCATGCACCAGTACAGGTTGGGGGATGACCTGCTGGAGGGGAGCTCTGCGGAGAGGGACCTGGGTGTCCTGGTGGACGACAGGTCGGCCATGAGCCAGCAGTGTGCCCTTGTGGCCAAGAGGGCCAATGGCATCCTGGGGTGCATTAAAAAGAGCGTGGCCAGCAGGTCGAGGGAGGTGATCCTCCCCCTCTACTCTGCCCTGGTAAGGCCCCATCTGGAGTACTGCGTCCAGTTCTGGGCTCCCCAGTACACAACAGACAGGGATCTCTTGGAAAGAGTCCAGCGGAGGGCCACAAAGATGGTGAGGGGCCTGGAGCATCTCTGCTATGAGGAAAGGCTGAGTGAGCTGGGTCTGTTCAGCCTTGAGAAAAGAAGACTGAGAGGGGACCTGATCCAGGTCTATAAATATCTAAGGTGTGGGGGGCAGAATGGTGAGGCCAGACTCTTTTCAGTGGTGAGTGGAGACAGGACGAGGGGAAACGGCCAGAAACTGCAGCACAGGAAGTTCTGCACAAATGTGCGCAAGAACTTCTTTACAGTGAGGTGACGGAGCACTGGAACAGGCTGCACAGGGAGGTGGTGGAGTCTCCTTCTCTGGAGATGTTCAAGACCTGCCTGGATGCTGACCTGTGCGACCTGCTGTAGGGAACCTGCTTTGGCAGGGGGGTCGGACTTGATGATCTCTGGAGGTCCCTTCCAACCCCTACAGTTCTGTGATTCTGTGATTCTGTGATTTGCTGCTTGGTGGCTCCACCAAGGAGGTGACCTGATTCCTGACTGCTTGCAGCTTGCCCTTTGCATCACACTACTCCCTGGAGTCAGTAAGGGAAACAGTTGGGATTTAGCTGCTGATATTCCTTGAGTTGCGTTGCACTGACCTAGATGGCACACATCCAAAGGTTCTGGTGCTACCTTCAAACAGATCCTGAAACTGATCCCACCAACGTTAGTTCCATGCATTCAAAGTGCAGTGGTGTCAGCATGCCTGCCTTTAGTTTACTTTTAGGTAACTTCATTTTATCGCGCATTTCGTTTTGCACTTTTCACTTCCTTCTCCTTCTCCCAGTTTTTCATCTTAACTTTGCTTCCAGGACCTCCCCCTCCAGCCCTACACTTCCACTTGGCCTCTTGCTCATGCTAGCTGTCCTCTGCCTTATTTTTTTTTCTCACAGTTCAGTGCTTTTTTGTGAATCTGAATCAGGTGGTCTGTGCCTGCCTTATGCCTCCAGGCATTTCTGCCAGTGCAGTTTCTGAAAATGTTGTCGATGCTTCCATCGAGTTACACAGCTGATCTGCAAGCTCACTACGTGAATTTCCTCTGCCTTTTCTTAGCTGGTCACATCACTTCCCAAAACATGGAGGGGAAGCAAATGACTGCTCCATGGCACAAGGGTCAGTCTATTTAGTTAGTCCGCTTGTACCCAGCATTATCAGTCTCACATTGTTGGTCAGTGGACATGGCAACAACATCTGCCTCATTCGAAAGCTGAGCAAATTATGACCTGAAAGTCTGGACATATTGTTTAATAGCTAGGTTTTAAAATGCTATTTTTGTGTGTGTGGAGCAAAATGTTATTTCTTTTCCTTGAGCGCTACAATTCTAGAGCTAGAATAACCCATCAGTAAGGTATTTAAACCCATATATTATATTGTGACCAAAATTGGTATCCACTGCCACTGCACCCACATGAATTGCAGAACAGGAATGCTTACATTAGCAGATGCAAGACCTGCCCAGTACCACATCTGCCAAACCATTAACAAGGTTTTTATTTAACAATTTGATACAAAGGATGCTCTGATGAAATGTGCAGGCCACTGTGTGGGCTCTGCATAATGTGGCTCTGGTCTGATGCACTCTCAAAGTGCCAGATGTGCTGCAGAGGCTCCACAGCCCTCAGCTGACAATTGCTGAGGGGGGTGCTACCTTCGTTTGCAGTGTCCTGATGCCCACAAGATCCACGTGCCTAAATGCAGTTCTGGAGAGGAGCCGGGTGTTGGTTTTCACTGCTGAAGCTGATGGCATCCCTTATGCTTCAGTATTTAAATGTTTTCTTTTTAGTGTACTTCTCTGTATTTCAGTAAAATAGACCTGAGATTCTGGCTTTCTTGAAGATCTCTGCTTTTTGCTATGCAGCCCTGGAGTGCTCTCCTGCTGATGGGAATCAACAACAATAATGTTAGAGAATTCAGCGGGGACGCAGTTGCTGTAAATGTGTAAGGGAGGCCAGTGTGGGATAAAGATTTAAGGAGAACTTGCTCATTTCCATGCAAATGATAGACTGCAGCATCTCTGGGATCATGCCATGCCAGGGTACAGTAATGACTGATTCTGCAGAAGAACCCGTGATAGATGATAATGAATCCTTCTTTGCATAAGATTTTCATTTTCTGGAGAGAAACATTTATTATTGGTGAGTAATTGTGCGGTCTTCGATTTTTCATCTGTTATTTCCTAATCCACTGACAGATCTTAAAGATGTGAATTCCAGCTTTTCATAATCAACAAAAAGATCCTTTTCAAAGATGACTGGCATTTGGACAGGCTGGACATTCTGAGCTTCCAGGTTTGCTGGAAGTCTGGTTCAAACAGAAAAGCAAAAGCAAAAAGAGAGGAGAGCAGGACCCGGTGCAACCTGACAGCTCTTGGAAGGAACTCCAGCTTGTAGGTGACTTTCTTTGGGCCTTGATGCCAATGCATGATACCTCTGCTTCTGTTGTTCCAGTCACCTGAGGCTGGCTGGTCCTGCGGAGTTCAGCACAATTCCTGCAAGACCAGAGTTAAGCCAAGGCAGATTCTTGCTGCTTGACTGAGGGAATTGGGCTTTACCTTTGTCTAAACCCATCTTTTTTTCAAAGAGACTTTGGTTGGTGCTCTAAAGCTACAGTGCTGCAGGTCAGGAATTGATAGAGTAGACCTAAATGGGGAAAAAAAACCCAACAGCCCGCCACCACTGAATCATAATCTTTGAATCAAACAAACAAAATGTGATGAAGAATTTTTACGCTGTCTTTTGACTTTTAATCTTCTTACTCTCATGTGGAGATTATTCTTCCATCTGAAATTAACCTTAACCACACGCTCTTCTAATGCAGAGATAATCCTTTCTGAGGGAAGTTACTGTGCATTAATTGCTTGACTCTTTTTCTTCCTTTTTTTTTCTCCACTTCCACCCCTCTTGTCTGTGGTGCAAAGACCTGCACTGGAGCTGCAAACTGTGTCTGCAGAAATGCCAGAAAAACAGAATATTACTACTTCCCACCACATGTTTTCTGATTAGTATTCAATAAAAAATTATCTAAGCTGCAGAGATCTTATGCAAGAGTGCAATTACATCATCAACCACTTTCTAATTGCTAGAAAAAAAACCATCAGCCAAAACAGAGCGTTTTGCAACTTTGTGCTACAATTAGACTTAGAATCTTTCAATACATGTTAGAAAATATTTCTCACTCTCAAAGGATTTAAAATAATTATAAGTCATTCTAATTTGTCTATACAATTTCTATCAACTGCGTGGTGATTTAAGTGATCCATTAATTACAATAAATATGAATTTAATACACATATATATGTCGTTGTAATTATCCAAATCACTAGAGGTAATATATTTTTTTGCTTTAATTCTCTTTTGGTTTTATGGCTTTAAGAGCTGCTCTTTGCTTTAGACCTTACATCCACCCCATAGCTTATCCCTATCAGTAGGCAGTACTTAATTTATACACTCTTAATTAACACTGTGAGGAGTTTCCTCTCTGGTTGTGATAGGAGCTTGGCTCCTTCACGTGCACAGTCAGCCAGTTTTGCTTGAATTGGGCTGCTGCTGGCAGATCTGCAGCCCTTAAATCCAGGTGTCTTCACTGTGGACAAGACCCAGTGGGTATGATGCATTCCTTCCCCACCAGTGCTGGGTTCTTGGGCTTTGTCTGAAGATGGGCGTTGTTAAAAAGAGAAAGTGAGAGGAGAAAGCAGTCAATTTCTGGCCTGGATGCAGGCAACCCAGGAGTTCCTGTGAATGGGAAAAACTGGAGAGCTGATGGCAAAAAACAGTAAGATGAAGACCTTTGTCAAGGAACCCAAAAAAGGGCAATGAGACAACATTGCACAAGGAAATTGGTTTCTCCATCCCTTTACTGGTTTGGGCTGCAGCATGCAGCACATCTGAGATGGGCCGTATCTGCATCAACTTCACTTGGTCTGTCACATCCATAAAGCTTAGAGTATTTTTATTTTTAACCTTGGAGTGGGTATGCTCACACCTCTTCCTCCCAGCATCTCCTATGTCTAAATAGAGATTGGGAATCAGAATGCTGATATGCTCTTTGGTTTAAATGCCTTTAAACTAGGAGGGACAATAATTGAACGGGGGCAAGACTAACCACTCTGTTCTTGCTGTCAGCAAAGGTCAGCTGGCACCTGCTTGAGCAAAATGCCTCGGGAGCTTTGTGGTGCATGAGGAATATCTTAGCCCAAAGCTGTTCATGCTCCACTTCAGTGCCAGTGCCCAAGCAGTCTGGGCTGTCTGTGAGAAGGAACAAAGCAGGAGCTGGAGAGATTCAGGATCTGGGAGAGCAGAGAGTTGATGCTGGAACAGCATGAGTCCAAAACACAAAGCAAAGCAGTAACGATATATCAGAAGAACAATGGCATTTTTAAATCCATCCAAAGATGCTGGTATATATGTATTTTTTAGTTAGATGGAAAGGGGAAGGAGAGGGGGCTCCTGATACTTTATTCAGATGACTAAAGAGCTCATGTTAACATTCACTTTTTAAAACACAGCGACGGCCTGCGTGTAAAATGAGCTTTGAAGTGCAGAGCTGACAAACCCCAGGGGAAAGCATGTCTTTTATTAACAACTGCTGGTACACTTCAGGAACCTTATTTTAATGTTTAGTGAAAACGTTTGTTGTGAGAGAAAAAAGAATCGCTGGCCTGAGGAATTCCTTGGAAGGGGCAGCAGGGGCTGGTGACAATTTGCCCTCATGCTTCCTTCTTCATCAGGGCTTGGAGTGGGAGGAGGACCAGCCCATGAGGGCAGTTGTTGAGTTGCCATCAATGAGTCACGGTGTGATGCAGCTCCTTGTGTTGTAGGCTGGTGACGTGGCAGATGTTCAGGGGAATATTTTCTTTATGTTTTTAGTTGCAGAGCTGACTTAAGGCCCAAGGCTGCTTTTGGATTTCAGTGGCATGCTTGGTTCTGGTTCTTCAAAAGAGACTTGGTTGCTTCTGGAAAATGTTTTAGCAAAGAAGCAATGTTATTTATGCATATCTGTGGTTTTATTTTTAACGTATTTTTATAATGCAGCAAGTTGACCCAAATAGGAGATGCAGACCTTCTTCTAAGATGATCTCTTGAATAAACCATAGTTTCAGCTGTTGGAGTCCTCGGATCAAATACTGAGGTTTCCACCCCACACCCTGCACCTCCCACTAGCTAACTGCTCACCTTGCAGGCGTCTCATCTCCAAAAATTATGCACGACCTCACAAGGGTTTATTAGATTCTTGTATTAAGGTCACGACAGAGTAAATGACTTATCTAAGGCTGCAGAATGAGGTAGGTATCAATGATGTGATCAGACATCTGCAGTTCTTGGCTTTGAGATTTGGGGATCAGAGAGTGGCTGATAGAGACTGAAATACGAGCGTTCTGAATTTTTTATGTTCGGTTCAAGTATATTTGGGCTAGATTCATCAAAGGAATAACCGGGAGAGATATTTTTCATTTGTAGAATCTTAATGAATACATGACACTCGTTATTCATTATTTATCTACTTTCAGATGTTAATTAATAGTTCTGCTGGTCATTTATGATTTTTCCTATATTTATAGAAAGCCGTCACTTCAAAAGTATTTAATTGTGCTGCTGTTTGTTACCTTTTGTAAAACTGCCTCAATATTAGGGAGGACTCAATATTGCTATAGCTTTTAAGCACATAACCAAAGGAAGAAAATTTCATATTTTTCTGTTCCTTTGAGTCATGTCATGAGTTTGTGGTTTTCCTTCCCCCAAATGCTTTTTACAGTGCAGCTGACATAAATTAGCCAAAGAAACTGTGTTTCCTGTATGGGTAGGAACCACTAGAGGACACCACCAGGAGACTCGTGAAGCAATCAGGCACTGCTATCAACAGAGAAACTGAAAAAAAAAGGGTGGGAATGGGGAAGTGCTGTTCCTACCATCCCCTGGGAATGGATAGAGCTGATCCATCATCTTATTGCCAGCCAGCAGATATGGGCTGGAAATGCACAGCTCCTTGCAACACCTCATCATCCTTACATCTTGTGATGCCAGAGCAGATCTGCTTGGAGGAGCAATTTGCTGCTGAGAAGGAGAAGGTCACTGAGCCTTTTCTGGCCGCAGCACTTTCAGCTAGCTCAGAACCTGCAGTTGTAGGAGATTCACCTGGCTTTCTTTTCAGGTTTCCCAGAGCATTAGTAGGCTTAAATGAAGTAATTCAGAAGAGGATCATGATGGTGACATCTGACTTGGTCATAGGCTGAGTCTGCATTAGCCTGGGATGAAGCTGCAAACGTCTGTGAGAGCCTGCTGGAACACGTGACGGACTCAGAACGTGGGCAAATCGTGGCAATGTAAAACCAACAACAAAATCTCTCCTTCATTGAGCTGTGGAGCCATGGGACAGGCTTCATGGGAAGGTGCAGAGCTTCTGTCACACTGGAAGAAGCTCTGGGAGGTTTATAGCTCTGCCTCCTCCCAAAGCTCTGTCCGCAGCCAGAGTGCCCAATTGGAGAGGCACGGACTGGTTTTGCTTGCTTAAGAAATTGCTTTTAAATTGTTTATGGCCCAGTGTTGAAACAACAGTCCCAATGGAACAACTGGAATGGACCTTCGTGCTGCACTTCAGCCCTTCTTCCCATCCAAACCAAAATCCTCTGCTTCCCCAAAGGAACAGCCGCCTTTGTAGCTTCTGTGACACCGCTGGAGGCCGCAGGGAGCTCAGGGCCATCGCTGGGCTCCTCCTGCTGTGCTGGTGCAGCAGCTCACAGGACACCAGTCCCAGTCCCGCCCTCTTCTCAGCGCTCACGGAGGCTGAGGCTGAGGCTGCACGGAGCTCAGGGCCATCCGCTGGACTTATCTCCTATCAGCACAGCAGCTTATGGCACAGCAGTCCCAGTCCTTCCCGTTTCCTCAGAGCTCGGGAAAGAAGAGGTGAGAGCTCTCGGATGAGGATGGAGGACGGGGAAGAAAGGGCGGCAGGGAGCAGCAGCTGGCGCAGGGCTCTCTGGCAGATGGTGACATTTCAGGGCCAGGGTGGAAATCGAGAGCCCCTGGTGCGCTGCCGGTGGATGTAGCAGCGTCTCCATGCAGACACGATGTTGGGGTGCCTGCCTGCCTCGATGGAGGTGGATGCACCTCCATGGGTTCCTCCTCTAGCAGGATGTCCATCTCCATGGGCTCGACGCTGCTCTCTGCTGGTTTACAGCCGTCGGCTCAGGTTTGCAGCTGCTCCCCTGAAGCCGTGGCTTCTTTGGTGGAGGAGGATCCATCTTCTTCCATAAGGGACAACACAAAAGGTGGGAAGGGACTCATCTTCAGCACTGTGTGCGGAGTTGGGTGCTGCAACACAGGAAGGACATAAAACTGTGAGAGAGTCCAGAGGAGAGCTGCAGAGGTGAGCAAGGTGTGTGATGAATTTGCTTTCGAAAAGCTAACAGTACACACACAAAACTACCTGCCTGCTAATGGCATGTTTTTAATGCCAGAGGCTTTTCCCATCACTGATAGGTCTGTGATGAGACTGAGGATATTTCTACAAGTAATTTTAATCAAATCCACCAATAAATGTTTCTCATTTTTTTCCACCAAGATGATTAAAAAAACCCCACACACATACGTTGTGGTTGTTTATTTTTGTTTGCAGTAACCAAGAAGATTATTTTTGCTGTTAAACTTCCAGAGGTTTTTAGGCCTAAGATTGAATGGACAATAGAGGATTTTAAAAGTGATTTCCAAAAGAGCTTTCCTGCTCTCTTTTAATTAACTTGTTGAACAGCTAGAAATTGGAAACATTTTTCCCTTATAAGAATGAAGATATTTTGGAGAACATTTAGGTGGATTTCTAATGAATTTATGGGAATTATGTGGTTTAAAAATGTCTGCATTCATTTTCCTCATTCTCAGTGAAAGGTGGATTTTTTTTTTTTTTCTTCTAGTTTCATCATAGACCAGGAACCCCCATGGTAAAAACTTTCTCCACCAAATGGTTACATATCCAGTGTGCTTTATGTAGATTAAAAATTGAACTAGCAAAACAAACACTTTTTTTAATGGAAAACTGTTTTTGCCTCTCAGGACAGTGTTGGCTTTCAGTGAGAACTATCCTGCCTTTCTTTACCTCAAACCAGAACTGGGGTAAAGCAAATCCTTCAGGCGTGCCTTCCAGGGCAGCAGCAATCACTTCCTCCAGAGACTGGTAAGTGCCATCTTGCTCTTCAGAACCTTTCCAAATACACTCAGTGCATTTCCTGGAGAAGCAGAGCATTACTTGCTTGCTGTGGGTTTTTTCAGACCCAGAGCATTATCTCTGCTCATATTTCCACTGGGAAAGTGCAAAGCGAGCCTTGGCTCAATCTCTGCCCCGAGGAGGTAAGAATGCATCCAGCATTTTTTTTTTTAAAAGAGGATTTCTTAATTGATCTTATCTTTACCATGTGTCTGTCACCCATGTGTAGTAGGCGACTGCAACACCCATGGTGCTGGAACAGCTGCCCAGAGAGGCTGTGATGCCCCGTCCATCCCTGGAGGTGTTCAAGGCCAGGTTGGATGGGGCCCTGGGCAGCCTGGGCTGGTATTAAATGGGGAGGTTGGTGGCCCTGCGTGTGGCAGGGGGGTTGGAGATTCACAATCCTTGAGGTCCCTTCCAACCCTGGCCATTCTGTGATTCTGTGTTTGTTGCACAAACCTCAGCTTGTGTGCTTTTCTGAGGCTCCTCTGTCGTGTCCTTCCGTGAGCCGAGCACCAGGGGGTGACAGAGCCCCGCATACCGCCACCGAGGAGTGACACCCCCGAAAGCTCCTTCCAGGAGCAGCCGGGGGGAAGGAGAGGCGCTGGGGAACCTCGAATGCCAAGTGCACCCCTGGGTATCCCAAAGGGATCCACTCCTCCTGCGTGTGTCCTGCCTTGCACCTCCACCACTTCATCCAGGAAAAGATGCTTGTGTTTAAAGAAAAGAAAAAAGAAAAAAAAGAACTGGAAAGCAACAACCACCTGCCTTTAAAACAACTGAGAGAACTGTAGATTTGCTGGGGTAAAGGAGAAGATTGAGTCTGTGTTGCAAACAGTTTCAAAACTGATCTGTCTTCCCTTTCTTTCTCTGCAAACAAAATGCTGTTTAAAAATTGCTGTTTGTGTATAGGAAGATGGTTTTCTTGCCAGTTCTGATCAGTTTGACAAAAAACTAGAATGCAGCTGATGCCCAGGTATTTAAGTTAATACTACTTGTCCAGGAGAAAAAAAATACATTTGGCACTGAAAAGTAGAGGAAAGGCAAATTTGATGAGTATTTGGCTTTTTCAGTAGCTAGCTAAGCCTGACTGGAAGCTGAAGGGAAAACAAATATAATTATTTGTGTGAGATTGAATTTCATTTCCAACTGAAAATACAAAATCTGTCACCTGCACATTCACTGTAAGCCGTGGCCGTGGGGCGCAGGATGCTCCGGCAGCACACTGAACCAGTGTGTGTGTCCTCCTGTCCCACCGCCACCTGTGTTCCCTAAAATGAAGGTCACTGATGTATCAGGACTTGGATCCCTCCCAAAAAGTGTGGGGATGGGAAAAGTGGGTCCCCAGGCATTTGTACCGCAGGCAGCAAGGCTGCATTTGGCTGCTTGGCTGGCCAAGCTGCTGGAGCAAAATCTCTAAGACCTTAAGATGTATGAATAACATCTGGCTTGAGTCCATTTCCTCAGTGCTGGACAGCTTGCTGCTGAATGAAGTTTTTTTTATTCGGGTCCTCAGAGTCAGACCCTTGCCCAGATCCAGCTGTCCCTGGTAATTAAATTTTAATGCCTCAAGCTGGGAGTTTGCAGTGGTGTTTTAAAAGAGGCTGGGAGCGGTCTGCTATGGTCACTTGCAGGCTTTGAAGCTCTTGTCTGCTGGCAAGGGGAAGGTCCCACCTCCTTGGTCCCAGCTGAGCTGGTGTGACAGTTCTCCAGCCCCAAAAGGAGAACTAAGGGGATTCCTCTTGTGCAGGCAGGAGGAGCTAGAAAGGCAATGAGGGTTTATTGTGTCAAAAGTGTGGGTCTGAGGAATGCAGTAATTTTTCTTGAGATGGCCATGGAGCAGTGAATGCCTGCCCTGGGTATGGGGGGCTGTTTGGGAGGATGAAGAGGAGATGCCCTCTATCCAAGCATAGCCTCTGAGCAGAGCTCTTGCATGCAAGCAGCTCGTGCAGCAAGCTCAGAGAGCACTATAAATAGGCATTCTGTCTCTTTGAGTCAAACAGTTCTTCCTCATGTGTTTTTCTGATGGATTTAATTAGAATTTAGAAAGGTAGTTGTTTTGGGCTCTGCTTGGGTTGTGTTTTGGGAGCCCCATGCTTCTGGTGACTGTCCATGGCACTGCTTGGCCACCTGAAGGCACCTGTGCTGCCTGCATGTTGTGCCCCAGTATGTTTCAGGAGGGGGCTCAGGGCCACCACAGCCCATTCTGGCAGCACATGGAACTGAAGCAGGGCCAAGGGGAGCCATGGGGCTGATGGATCCCTTCTGCTGTACAGGAACAGAGAGAGCGTGAGAGGGAGGTGGCTAGAAACCAACCACGCTGATGGGTGAGATTATTCTCCTCCTCCTTAAACTGTTGCATTGTAATTACTGTGCAAACAGAAGGCTTGGGTAATTATTCTGTGATTTTGTGGGTGTAAATTTAACAAGTCATTCCCATACTACTTCTTGTACAAGTCATTCCAGTAGTACTTTTTCCTTTAAGTTTTTCTCCTTAACTGAGTGCTCTCAGTTTCTGTATGGGTGAAGTATTGCTAGTTAACCTGAGTAAGAAACAGCTCTGAACACAGATGACTAGCAGGGGCTGGCACTGCTGCCATGCAAACTCTGTTTGCAGTAAGGATGTGAGAGCAACAGCAAATGTTTTCACAGATGCAGGCTGTGACCCAGCTCAAAGCACAAGCTCAGGGATGCCAAGTAGGTCTTGCAAGACTTCTGAGAACCTTCTTGTCCCTGCCCAAACCATTGTGGCTAATGAGCTCCAAAGGGATGCTCTAACAATCAAACCCTGTATTTAAGTGCTGGGGTTCATACAAGGACCTGAGAGAGGACAGCACTGTGATTTGCCTCTCCAGGGCTCTAGTGGCCACAGTTTATTGGCCTGGGGCACCCGGCTTTTTCTCATAAGCTGGCAGAGAATAGTTTATGGTTAAAGGATGTCTTTGGGATATTCTTTGGGATTATTATTTCTGGCTTTAGCATATCGCACAAAAAATCATGAATCCCAACTCACAACTCCTGTATTGTTAGAGAAGTTTCCATGGAATTCAGTGAGGTTTCCCTCTTTGGTTTGTCATAATACTCTGAATTGTTTTGTTCAGCATTAAGCACAGCAACAAATCAAAGCAGATGTGGCTCGATGAAACCATCTCGCAGCTTAGAATGAGTGAGGTGGTTGCAAACAGCTTAGAATATGTGTATGCTTGTGTGTCTGTACAATGTAGCCGAACAAACCTCCACTGCTGTTTGTGCTGCAGAACAGATGACTTGGAAAAGGCTCTTGAGTAAGTTATAAGTTGTTTCCTGTCACTGTGCTGTCATCTTGTTCTGCTGCTCCACTCCTTCCTATTGCATTTGTTTCCTTCCTTCTTCCCTTACCCTATATTAAAGCAAAGCTGAAAGTGCCTGTTCTGGAGGCATCTCTTGCCTTGCTCGTGGTGTTATTATTAATCCCCCAGGTTCGGGCTGCCTGTTCTAACAAATAAACCAGAGCCCATTGCTGAGCAGCTGATTTTCTGCTGGTTGAATGAAGATGCTGTCTGAAGCAGCTTCTTCTTTTCTGCTTGTCGCTTGTTTCCCATATGTACATGTTTTGGCATAACATGTCCTGCTAAGTATGAAGGCTGCCATAGACCTGCCTCCACTGCCACAGTGCATGTTCTGTTCCAAACCCACGCTATCCAAAACCAGGCTGGCTTGCCATTCTGAGGTCCCTGTGGAAAGCAGGAGGTTGTGTCCACCAAATCCCAGGTGTCCCCTGGATTGTCTCAGTGTCCTTGATCAGCTTTTGATGTCTGCATAACGACAACACCATCAATCCATTTTGAAGGATTCGGCTGTAGAAATAAAGTTGAGTAGGTTGTGCTTTGGCTTAATGAAAAAGGTTATGCTTTTCTTTCTCTTGTTTTCCTTTGTAAAGTCCATTGAATCCATTTTGTTCTTTCAACAAAGAGTATATATGACACTCCAGGGGAAAACAAAAAGATTTTGAGAGGGAGTTGGGGAAGAAAACAAATCATTTACTTAAGAATTGGAGAAGTGTTCTCAAAAAGGGATTATGAAGTATGGTGGCAGTATCTGAATTGGTAAAGTAGTATGAGAAACAATTTTCTTCTCCCAGGAAAGTGTGTAAGATTTTGAATCAGAAGGAATAACTTGAATTCAGACACTTTTGCTGATCAGTTAATTTATTTGCTTTATTTGAACAGAGTCATTGCTGTCCTGACTTCTTTTTAATAGTTCATCTAGCTTTAAGCATTTTTAATTTGAGCTTTAAATACATTTTTCTGCCCTTGTGTAAATAAATAAATAAATAAATAAACACCCCCAGATATGGAAGTGACCCTTTCTTCTGATCAGCTTCCATTTAATAGATGTGCATTTTTCAAAGGGAGAATTACATTAAGCTTTTACTGATGAGCTTCATAGATTGGACGTGGCCAAGAAACGTGCCTGGCTGAAGTCCTGCTTGTGTTGCTTGTCTTGCCTGTGAGCTGAGTGGAGAAATAGGGTGAGATGGTGAAGAGAACAAGACACAAATGTTCATCATACTGTTATATGCTGCTACTTTCAGAGTTCTGGGACTTTACCCTGACGTGTTCTGGATTTGAACATCCCCAAGTCTGGAGGCTGCCTGCTGCCTGGTGTGGGCTTATCTCTGCAGGAGGCGAGCTGAAGTGCTCCGTGCCATTGCCATGCCTTTTAAACGTAAGTGCAGAGCTCTCTTGTTCAGTGCCTTGGAAAATAACTGATGACAAAAGAGATTGGGCGTTCGGATAAGATAAGAATTAAATTGAAAATTTGTCCTGAAACAACAATGCTCTTGAACTTTTCAGGAGATGCAAAAAGTTGTGCTTGTTTTCAAAACAGTTTTTCAGTTTTCTTCATCTCCTGAAATTGTCTGTGCTGGCACTGTACACAAGCACTAAAGCAATCAACAGCTCCAAGCAGCGCGGGGTGACAGTAAATTTGCCTCAGTAAGACTCCATCGTGGCAAATTTCCCTGTCTCTGTTTTGTCACGGCAAAACACCGCAGGAGCTGTGAGCACCACATGTGGCTGAAAGCCTTTGGAGATACTGCTGTAATTTGTGAAGCAAAGCCTGACCCCCCCAAGGCTGCTGATTTCCAAGAAGGACCCAAGCTGCAATGTTCGTACTGTCCCAGCTTCCAAAGGCACTGAAATGTGAGCTCAGCTTTAAGTACACGCTTCCATTTACCTGAACGAGCAGTCAGCATAATTAACCATGTGCAAGTGTATTCCTTGCAGGAATTGCATGCTTCAGTCCTAGATCTGTATCTTTGAGCCTCCTTGCTTGGATGAATTGCAATTTATTCCTCTTGGACTGCACCTTGTGCCTTCTTCCTTGGAGACAATTCCCATAGTTGCTGTATAATTAGATTAGCTCTGCTTAGGCCTACCTGCAGCCGGCAGAATAAATTGTTTCTAACCTCCCCAGACCCCACTGAAAATGGTACCTGTGGTCCCTCCACGTGGGAGCTTGTATTTAGAGAGATCACAGTAACAGCAAACAGCCTTTTTAAAATGAGGAGTTGTACAGTGGTAACAGCAGGACCAGTGAAGCTCGATAGAAAAGGACGCTGTGTGGGAACTGTTGATCACGGCCTGAACCTCTGATTGACCACCTGAGGCAAGCAATGGTTCAGCCACAGGAGCACAGGTGAGGGCAGTTCAGCTGTGCTATTGGAAGGGGTGGAGTCTGGCTGCTCCTCTCCTAGATCCCAATTAAGTGCTGACTGCCACTGAGGAAGGATCTCTTTCTGGAGATCGCTCCTTGTGGAGTTTGCTGTCAGCCTGTGACACCGGTGAGCGTTTCCATTTGTTTTGATTATCTTTCCACTGTGATAATCTGACTGCACCTAACCTCTGTACGCCTGTTGATTGTACAGCTATTGATTGTACAGATGCATTAAATGAAATGGGTCCCTGTGAGTTACCTGTATTGCCTGGGGCTCAAGCTGGTCTGCTTTGCATGGAGACAAGCTGCTGGGCTTCAGAGGATGCTTTGCACCCCAGCAGACACATTGCTCCAGCTCTCCTCATTTTGCAGTGAGCCTTTGAAATTCAAAGTTTTCTCATTTTGCACTCATTGTCTAAATTCACTGAACTAAAGTCCAGAAGACAGGAAGTTCATCAGGACGTTGGGGTGGATACTGAAATAGCTGGCTCTTTGTTGCATCTTGCTCTTTATTTAGAAGATATAGGAAAGAATGATGCATTTTCTGACAAACCTGCCAATAAATGTACTCAGTAGGCAGCACAGGGCCATTGCTAATGTGTGACAGTCCTAAATGTTGGTAAACAATTCAAAGTTACCACATGATCAGAATGAGGTAAAAATTTAACCTACTACTGAATCAGAGACTAAAACCTATGGTATCACTTGCAGTATGCTACCTAGTAATCAGCTACAAGTAAATGCATCTTTCTCAGGTTGTATATCTAGTTAGCACACGGTGTGAAAAGTAAAGAATTAGCATATTTGTGGCAAATAAAACATTATGCTTTCACACAAGTGACTGTCCTTATTTAATGTCTTGCTTTTTATTTAGGGTAGCTGCAGGAACGCATCCTATACGTGTTCAGTGGAGCCAGTTGAATTATACGTTTAGAGTAATTCATCAGATAAATTCATGTCCATGAATTATCTGCATTCAGATCACGACCTTTACCAAGCTGTGCATTTTCCAGGGCTCCAAGCTTTCAGCTGATGCTGAGCGTAGACAACAGGAGCACAGAGACATTTTTCATAATCTACTCCACTCCAGGAACAGTCTCACTTTAGGAGCAAGGCAGGAAAGTCTCAGCCCCAGGGGATGCTCCAGGGAATGTTCCGAAATGGAAAGAAAGATTTTTTTTTTGAGGATGGGAGGCAGCTGCTCCCAGCCAGGGCACTGCTGTTGCCTCTCGTCCCTAAGCCTGGGCTGCTGAGCCGCCGCTGTCCAGATGATGGATAGCTCTAGAGTGGTTAAATTTTGTCTCTCCATTGCTGGACTCTAGGAAATGAAGCAGGGCGGTGCATCCAGCTGATGTAGATCCACATATGTTCATTCTCCAAAACAGCTGGCTGCTTACCCTGGCACTAACCTGACAGGAAAACACTACAGCAGCAGCTCACTGCTGATGGCAGCTCTTGCTGTGAGAGCTGAACTCATTTTGCACACCTTAGCGCGTTAGAGAGAAGATACAATTAAAATAGTGTGTCAGGCACCATGGGCAGAGCTTAGAGGAATGCAGATGAGATCTACAAGCTGTTGTAAGCCTTGTAGCATCCTATATGTGTACAAGGAGTATGCCCTACTCTTTGTGCCAAAAAATGAATAGGAAATAAAATAGCTGGAAAGCAACGGGGCTGTGTTGTTTCAGGAACGAGTCAGAGATTTCCATGTAGTAAATATTGCTAAGTGCCCTTGGCCACAACAGGCAAGAGATTTGATTCACCTTTCAGATACAGATTTAAATAACTTTGTATCAGAAATGAAATAACACAGCAGCTTGCGCTGTGTTCCTCTAACAGCTGTGGAGAAGTTTGGACTTTGTCTCCTAATACTAGGTATATTTGGTGCTAGTCATTTTTAGAAGTTCATTTTTAGTATTTTAGAATCATTTGCTTTCAGTAGTTCCACAGAGCTTTGTACTGCTGTTGTGTAGAAATATCTTACCAGTGCTGCAGCGTTCTTTGTTTGCGACTTGTCTTTAAGACTGCAGGTAAAGTTTTGTATAACCCACTGCTACTGCAGCAGCCTGCTGCTTCTCAGGTCCTCAGGCTCATGTGGGTGAAGGAGAACCAGTCCTGGAGCTGCTGAATTATTTGGCTGGGGTCACAGTGTGTTCAGCTCAGGGGGATTCAAAGCTGTGATAAACCAGGTCTTGGTGGAAGCGCTCATCCTATGGGGCTGGCAAGACAACTTAGTCTTGGGGTTGGATTAGATATTGGGATGCAAGCAGTGCCTCAGTTTCCCTGTCTGTAAAATGGGGTACTACTAATCACACTGCAACAATTTCCAGAGGGTAAGAAAAGCTCCAAGCAAAAGATGTTGTTCTGTAGGAAATGTGTGTGAAGGAAAATTGAAATAGATACAAAGCACACTGTATACAGTAAGGCTTATTTGCTGTTTCAGCTTGTTCTTTCATCAGGCCATTGAACAATAGCCAAAGAATGGAGCAGATCATTTATTTTTTTTACAGGATATTAATGTCCCTGTGTCTTTGAAGCCAATTAACTAGCAGCAGGTTTGTGGCAAAGAACAGAACAGTGCTGGTTTCTTCCTGTTGGAGCTTTTATGACTGTTGCAGAAGCGTGACTGAATGAGGCTTTCATTACTTCGTTTATTTTTTTATTTATTTTAGGCTGCTGAAGAATTAATGTGAATAATTTTCCCATTTTACCATCTGCTTTAGACTCCATCTCAAAGGGTTCCCAATGAGCACGGCACGTAAAACCATTTAAAAATGATCCTCTCCACATTTCCTGCACTCAGCAGTCTGCTAATGTGGCCAATAGATCTAGGTGATGGGGCTGCATGATTTAGAGGGGATCATTAAGGTTATGATGAGCTGTGCAACTGTCTTGTTTATCCACAGTTAGCTGTTTCATTGCAGTGCCCCTTGTCACAAAAAATAATTTTGCATTTAACCATTTACAGAGCAGTGCCAGGAACATCCAGCTGGGTGACTTCCACCTCGAATTCAAGAGAATGAGTTGATCTACTTATTTCCATCTTATTTCCCTCATGGTTTGGGCTGGAAACGTTAAAGAGCTCTGATGAGCTCCATGTAACCGATATGAAGTTAAGTGGCATTTCCACTGGCTTTCAAAGGGTTACGTGCAAACGGTCTTGGCTATCCTGTCTCTGCACCTTTGAGAATCCTGTGGTCTCTTGGATCCAAGCTTTTGGCTTTCAATCTTTGCCTCACACTCTGCCAAAACCTCGAGTGAGTGTTTGTGCTTTGGTGACTCCCAGTGTGACAGACAAATGCTCACCCTCCGTTTTAGGAGGAGGAGAAAAGGAAAGCTGAAGTCTTCAATCTGCCTGTTGAACAAAAATAATTTGTGGCTGATGAATGGCTGAGTAGCAGTATGCAAATTCCCCTGAAAGTACATAGAATGGTCCGCTGTGGCACAGCAGCGTTATACTGGCGATAGGATGATTCATGTATCTGAAAAGTAAAAGGTACAGATCTTAATTTCCTTTGTTCTCTGCAAGTTTCAGGAGTGGAGGATCCGTGTGGCCACGCCAGCAGCAGTGTGTGCAGTGAGATGTATTGCTGTGGGTGCAGTGTGATGCGGCGCTGGGACCTCGCCTAACTCATCTCCTGGCATTGTGGAAGTGGGAGAAGATGGATGTGCTGCTCCCTCGCCTCTTCCCTCCACGTTTTGTTTGTTGTTCAGAAGACATATGGGCAGCCATGTACACAAACACACACAGATCTCTCCCTGAAGAATGATGTCATGACAGATTTTTTGTATTCAGAGTAAAATATTATAATGGCACGATTTCCTTCCTTCAAGCAAGAAAATGGTTGAGCAGATCTTCTGTTCTTACGAAAAGCCTGTGAGTCTATTACTTTCCTGGGAATTGGATTTTTTTTTTTTCTTGAAGTGGGCTGCTTTTCTTGCTTTAAAAAAAAATCACATTTTGACTGGCGCACCATTTTTACCATGTTTTGTAATAGAATGCATAAAGAACTCTGAATATTTTTGCTTTTGATTTTTATATATAGAAAGTCTTAGATTGCATTTTGAAATACAGCTATCACTTAAATTAAAAACAAACAAGCACCCAAACAAATAAAAAAGCCCTTCAAGCTTTTTATTTCTATAAACTTTTGTATTTACTTGCCCTTTCTGTAGTGCACCTGCAGGGCATTCTCCTCACCCTGATGATCCGTATGGTAATAGAAGTGTTGTGCTTGAAAAACCACATCACCCAGCATTCAGACATGCACTCCCTTTGTGGTTTGCAAACCATGTTCTGATGGCTGGTTTGTTAATGCTAACATAAGCCTGGCACAAAAACCTGATGCAATCCCTCTACGTCAAAGAGAGTCTGTCCATTGACTTATTGGACTTTGACTGGGACATTTCAAGTGCAGAAACAAAGAGACCAAGACATGAGTCTGGTTGGAAGCCCAGGCAGCCTATGGTGGGCAGCAGGAGCAGCAGTGGCCAGCCAGGTGTTGGCAGTTGGATTGGATGTGGCTGTAACGTGTGGCCATGGGGGCACTGGAGTGAGGCCTTTCTTTTCACATTAGGATTCTTCTCCTATTTGTTAGACAGAACAATATTAACCTTTTGAATTTATTTAGAAACTCATTAGTGCTTTTTCTATAGTCCATTCTTTTTCTGATTAGCTCTCCTCATTACAATTCAAATTTCTTTCTGCTACATTTACTACATTGTCCTGCTTTCCCTCATCTCTAATGTTGCTTGGCTTAATTTATTAAAGCAGTGAAAAAGACGGGGAGGATTGGCTGATGTAGCACCATCCCTCGGCCCTGGTGCTCTGGGAGGAGGAGAAGAGATGAGACCCCCATGAGCTTGCTGTGGCTGGGATGGGGGTCCCTTCACGCAGGCGGATGCAGTCTGGTCCCCATGTCCTTGTTTCATTCACTCCCCCGTTTAAGAGTTTCTAAATGGAATTCACTCTGGAAGTTGATTTTCTGCACTACAGCCCAGAACCATGCGCAGCGAATGCCCCAGCACGTCTGGCAACCTGTTTTTAAGGTCAGTTTGAAAATCAGCTGCATATCTTCAGTAGCTTTTTTTTTTTTGAGTGTTTTTTTTTTTTTTTTTTTGGTTTTTTTTTTTTTTTTTTTTTCTCGTTATCAAGATGCAAGTGTGGAAGCTTCTGTAATTGCTCCTGTGTTGGTACAACTCCAGTGGAATATGAATTGACAGTTTTGGTCAATTATAAGAGACCTAAGCTGATCCCTGTGCTGAGGACAAGGTGATGGACGGATGTTATGCTTCACATCTACGTTTAGGTATTTGCTGTACTGCTTTGCAAAATATTTTCTGTTAGGAATAGGTATGTTTAGTCTTTCTTTTCCTTTAGCTTTAGCTTTCCTTTAGTTCCTTTAACTTTGTTTCTCAAGAGTGATGCTGCTGCGTGCCATGTGCTTATGATCAGAGATGCAATATGCTTTTGACAGAAGGTGATTAAATGTAGTCAGATGACTGAAACCAGCCCAATTCTTGTGGTTTTCTGATTGTTGGTGTATTTGAACATCTCGCAGAGGTGAATGAATGTGTTTTCACAGCAGCTACCATAAAGCAAGAAAGTTGCAAAGTGCTTTCTTTGAGGCACAAGGGAGTGAACTCACTCAGCAAAGGTTAGAGAGAGAGATTTTGGCAGAGCTACAAAGAGAAGCTAAATTTCTGAATTTCTAATTCAGTGCCTTAATCATAAAATCATCTTTTCTCTGGATTCTTTTCTGCCTGTAATAATTATAGTTTTGGCTGGTTTTATGTCCTTTATAAAAACCTGTCTTTCACACATCTTGTGAAGCTGAAAAAAAAAAAAAAGAAAAAGAAGAAAAAAAAGAAAGAAGATAAAACAATCGTAATTTTCCAAGTGTATAATTTTGGACTCCAGCAGAGGCCTAAAACAAGGCAGGTAATTATTTCACTCAGCTCAGCGCCGTTGGGAGAATTAGACTATTTTGTGAATTATAATTTTAAAGTAAGACCCACGAACTAGAAAAAGTTCAGCGAGCAACTTGTGGAATCAATGCTTGTAAGTATCAGCTGCAAGAGAAGAGGTGCTGGCTGTGTTTGGCGTGAAGGTGATTGGAGGAAGATGAAAAGATGGTTCGTATTAAGGAGAGGAAGGAGAAAAAGAAAGATGTGATGATTTAGGTTACGGGGAGGTTGCCAAGGCAGACTTACTGGGCTGCGATCATTCCTGGTGCAAGCTAAAGAAATAGGCTTTCCCCAAGGATGAATTTGGCTTCCAGGCAATTGCAGGAGGTTGGGCAGGGGAAGCTGCCAAGAGGCGGTGGGGCCAGCGTCAGTGGAGTTGTTAAAGTCTAGACTAGACGTGCGTTTGTTAGTGATGGTTAATTAACTTGTTCCTGGCAATCAGCCACCAGGGCAGGAGGTGGACTTGATTTGCAAGTTTTGATTGCCAGGAAAGTCACCCATAATTGCCTGAGAACTTCTGGCTTTCCGCTTTTCGCCTCAGTCCTGTGTTCCCTGTAAATCTTTGTATGATTTTCTCCTCTCTCCACAGGCGCTTCACCTCAGATAATGCCATTTTTGTGCTTATTGTTATCCGTGAGATTAAACCTCTGCCACTGTCTGATTTTGGAGACTGGTGAACATCAGCCATTCTTAGAGCCAGCAGAGCCAGAGTTACCTGTGGCTGCAGAGGGGATTTGGGACAACGCAGCTAAGGAGAGCACAGCGAGCTTGTAAGTGGGCTACAGAACATCATTAATTCTGGGTAGTTCCCAGGTGCTAACAGCACTGTTCCCAGGCAGTCCTTCACTTTGGAAGTTTGTTTCTTTTATTCTTCTTTGTGTTCCTAGAGGCAGGAATGGAAGTTGCCACAAGTTTCCGCTTGGCCAGCATTGGGCTGTTGTTTACTTTTAACTGAAGCAAATCAGGAAGGAGGAAAAAAAAGCTATAACCTTAATTGAATTTTACTACTTCCCATATACAGAAATGAAAGGCAAGGCTGAGAAAGCTTGAACGCCTAATCGCATCCTTCTAGCATGATGTTTACTGTAGGAGAAAAGTCTCAGATTATGGTCAGGGCTGTGGCACAGACGTGGAGAAGTCCTGGAGGGGCTCAATGCTGTGGTACTGCAGGGAGAGAAGGTTGCTGGATCCATGGTTAAGTTGTTGGGCCTGGGGTGCTTGAGGGGAGGATGATGTGTTTTCCTGGGGGACAGTCCCTTGTCAAAAGAGAGAGAGGTGACAAATCTGTGAAACAGGAGCAGTTGCAGATGTAGGAAGAGACTTAGGAGAGTGGTTTGCTGCTGAACCAGAGAGGAATAAAAGCAGGAGAATGACATTAGCATGTAATTTCTGGCAGTTGTTTCAGCACATAATAACTTCAATTTAAAAGCTTCTAATTTCCCTCACTTTGTGCCTTATTAAGTCTCCAACCTGTATTTAATGGTGGAAATATCACTTTTTGCTTCCCTAATTGTATGCGTGCAATTGATCTATGTAACCTGCTATATCTATACGGGGATTTCTGAAGCACATGAGGACAGCCTGTGCCCTGAGATATGCAAAATTAGCTCAAGCCCTCTCTTGCTTATGTTATTTTATTCCTTTTCTTCCTTTGGTTGAGAGCACAGTAACAAAAGAGTAAGCAACACTGTTTTTCTTGCATTTTAGATATATGCAAGGATTCCAGAGGTGTTTCCAGCATTATGGTTTTCTAACTGTGTATAGCTATGTGTCTCACATTAAAAAGAAGTAAAAGCACATATTTCATATTTTTAAGAAAGAAATTGTTGTAGCAATGACAAAGCTTGGGAAAATGCATCCTTTGGCAAGTTTTATTTGACTCCAGAGACTAGTCATGTTTTGCATAGGTTGGGCATTTCTACCCTCCCTGATCAACTTAGTGCCAACTTCTGCATTCATTTTCCTGTCTGTAGTTGTGCTGTTGATCTTTCCCAAGATACATATTTCTTTTCTGATTTGACTCACCCAGCTTCCTGAGAGAAAGCTCAGCTTATTCAAAGTACTTTAAATCTATTTATCCAGGCAAATATTTGGACACGTAAAGCGGTGTTAAAATGCTAAGAAGTCTATCAGGGCAGGAGAGCAAACAAAATCTATGGGATTTAAAGCTGCTTCTCAGTGTGCTTTGTGTGAAAGTATTAATTGGCAAAGAGCAGTGTAGAAATTTGATGCATACAGGCACATGCAGTGATTGAAAGCTTTGTTTCTGCCTGAGCTCCATTCTCCTAGCACTAAACTTATGCTTACTATGCTATCAGATGCTTCACCGCGAAGGGGATTTGAGCTTAGGTAACTGCGTGTAGATCTCTCCTCTGTGCCACTGCTTCAGTCTTTAAAAGCCAAGAGTTGTCACAAGCTGATGGCTGTGTAATGGATTCCTCAAAATCAACTTGTATCACAGTCAAACTCGTCAATTTCTGATGTTTTATCCTGAATAGATCTGGTGTCTGAAACATTCCCAAAGAGAATTTTTCATGCTCATGCTCAGCCCCGCTCTGTAGTGTGATGGGAGTGCCTGTGGAGCAGGGCTTGTTGCTATGTTTGAGCAGGACAGGCGCTGAACCTGGAAGAGAAACGTTTGGGAGGAAGCACTGAGCACTTTGGACTGGTCATAAACTCCAGTTTATGTTTTGGTCAAGTTCAGTTCAACAGGTGCTTCAATAGAGGCCTTCCAATATGTAAAGAGGGGCTGTAAGAAAGAAAAGGAGACTCCTTAGCAGGAGCATAGGACAAGGGGAAGTGATTTCAGACTAAACAAGGGGAGATTTTTGTTCGATATAAGGAAGTGAGGGTGATGAGGCACTGGCACGGGTTGCCCAGAGAGGTGGTGGTGCTCCATCCCTGCACACACCCAAGGACAGGCTGGATGGGGCTCTGAGCACTGCTGGAGCTGTGGGCGTCCCTGTGCACTGCAGTGGGATTGGACCAGATGGCCTTTGAAGGTCCCTTCCAATTCAAAATAATTCTATGATTCTAGGTCTTGACAATTATATGCTGTCATCATGGAAGAGACTTCAGGAGAGGGTCCTCTTGTCTCCCAAACAAGACTAACTTGTAATTTCTGGATGCTTCTCTAAACTGTTATCTGAGGCTGCTTGAGCCCATGTGGAGTGATGGGGGGTATAAATGGCCATGTAAGTGATAAGGAATTTGGCAACATTTCCTTGCTGCCAGGGCTACAGATGTGAAAAACTGGAGTTTGTTCTCCTGTTTTGGTTTTAAACTTTTGGACTGCCTGAACTAAAGTATTTCGTGTTGATTATGTAACGAAGGCAGAGGCCTGAATTCATATGTTGTGGTTTTTATTTGCATTTTTACTACAGTTAGTCTCATTTCCTTGTTGCTAAAGGCCATTAGAGAGGAGTTGGATGACTTGTCTAGGTTCCTGCTTTTTGTAATTTTCCAAAGCTCTATACATAATAAATCAGGCACACATTTTCACTTCTGCAATTAACTAATCCACAATGCAACAGAAGCAGTAGGATTGATTGACTATGTCAAGTTTTAAGCCTCTAGAAAAAAAAAACAACACAACAAAATAAGCCTATTTGTGCTGATGCTTCCCAGAATGGTCCTCATTCTTACACAAATCTAGCCATGGAATTTAGAACAAGTAAGGATTCTGCTACTGTACCACCCTTCAGTCAGTCCTACCTTATGCTTGCAATGGATTTTTGATGTGAAACATTCAAACGCAGTCCAGCAGAAAAACTATCAGAGATACTGTGTAGTATGGACATCTCGACGTGCTAATTCTAACTCTTCCATGGCAAGGCCCTGTCTGTTTTCCTTTATGAAAACATCTCGATCTCATTGCTTTTCTATCTTTCCTTAACTAAGAAAGCCCTAAGCAAAGGAAACATTGCAGGAGCACCTCTGAAGCTGCTGACTGGCATTGAGCAGGGTATTTAGTCAAACTCGTACTAAGCTGCATTTCACAAAGAAGCTGATTTCAGTATCACCTCTTTTCTTAAATAGAATTTGAGAGTCCTCTCTTGCAAAATCTCTGTTAGCACAGCCTGTAAGGTTGCATACTTGGTTCTCTCTGTATCACTAAGTACTCCTAGCTCACAAGCTGCTAAACTAGAAACAGGTTGCATAGACTATTTTTGTAATTTCTATGATTTAAGTAGTATGCTTGCTTGTGACATTTTACCCCACTAGTTTATCCCCCTTTTTCTTTGCATGGAAAGTTCTGAGTTGTTTCTCATGTAGGTAATGCTCTGAGGTACCTCTGCCCCTTGCTGGTGTGCTCAAACCTGAATTCCTTCTGCAGATTAGACTCAGCTAGATTTTGTAGTCCTGCTTTGGAAAACAATGCCACAGAGACACTGCTTACACCCAAATGTGTAAAACTCTGTGAAATCGGCCTTGAAGATGGGTGAAACATAGAGACAAAGTTTCAGGCTCACACTGGCCAGTGTGAACTGGTGGAACATGGGATTTTGGCTTTCTCTACAAGTTCCTAACAAAATTCTTAAGGACAAAACTTACGATACAATATAACTCACTAACTTCAGTTATCTTCCTGCAACATCCTTCCTTCTGAGGAAGACAAGTTACTGCAGATGGAGTGCTGGAATCCTCCTTTCTTGCAGAGAAAGAGCATTGGCAGTCCCAGCTCTCTGTAGTTGTTTCCCAACTCCCCTGTACACCTGCAAAACATTGCCTGCAGCAGAACTTCAGAGACCATTAAAAGAACATTTTTTGTGAAGATGGGAGATTTCATGCCTATTTAGTGAATGTAAGAATATTAATGGAATAAGGTATTAATTGTCAGTGAGAGAACAAATGTAACTTTAACAGCATGTGAAGATACTGGAACGTACAAAATAGCTGGTGAGGTTGGAAGCATAAAGCTCTAAAAATACATAATTAAAACATACATTTGCGGAGGAGAAAAAAATGGAAGTATTTTTCATTTAAATAGATATTTCCTTGGCTTCATAGAGTCTTCTTGCTTTGAGTTGCAAATATCTCACATGTACTGTGTTTTCCATGATCTGTTTGTACTTATTTGCTACCTTCAGAACCTGCTTTCTGGGCTGACACACAGAATGGCTTCCACTGAAAGTGTGTATAGAATCAGAGGGTTATTCCATACCTGTGGAATCTGATTGGACAACCATCATGGTAAGTGCTACATGGTTTTGTGTCTAAAGTAGTAGATGACTGCTGAGGGAAAATCGAGGTAAGTTTTGCCTGGTCGTGATGATGAAAGTCAACCAATGACTTCAGCATTTAACACCGACAAAGGTTAGGACATGAGACACAGTAAATTTTCCTTTGGACTGTGCTTGGTTCAGTCCCTTTAGTGCACTGCCGTAGGTCTCTGGTGCATCCAAGGCCTTGGCAAACTGCGCTTGCACTGCTGGCCCTGTGGATATCACACAGTTATCTGATGAACAAAGTACTTGTTTTTACCGGCTTGTGCGACTGTCATGGGTCAGGTCAGGGGAGCAGAAGACTGTTTCCCTGGGAGATGGTTTGTCTGCTCTTGGTATCATCCAGGCATGACTCACAGCTTTGCTGGGTCCTCTCTTTGCCCCCTCCACGCAATCTTTGGAAGAAGAGAACAGGGCAGGGCAAGGTGCTTAGGGAGGGCTGAGGCACCCTCTGGTTGGTGCTGCTCTTGTGTGAGCGATGCACTGGGCTGGGAGAAGCAGCAGGTTGGGCTGTCTCACTCCAGTGTGGGGCTGATGGGTGAGGGGCACAGATGAGACCTGCACCCCGGACACCACAGCAGCTCATGCAGATGTGGAGAGCAGGGAAGGTGAGCTCTTGTGAGTGGGGTAGAGAGAATCGTTCTGCCCGTCCCACCTCATCAGTTTGGATGCATTTATTAAAAAATGTGATGTTGGCGAGACAGGGCTTTTTTACAGTGCTCTCTTCATCCTGAAAGAAATGTCAGAAATCCCACGTAAGCAGGAGATGAGGCGAGAAAGCCCTTCACCTGATCTTGTAGTCAGTAGAGAAGGTCAGAAGGCCACAACCTCTTCCCTGTCAGAGCAGAGCTGCTGGCAGGACCTGTGCCCTTACCTGACCTCTTACTGTGGTGATGGAACTGTAGGCAGAATGATGGACAGCATGAGCATAATCCATCCTGATAAGGTTTTCTGAGCCTGTCTGGATGTTTGAGTAGTGATAAGAGAATCTGTGTGAGCCTATGGAAACCAGCAGGATTTTTTTTCTATGGACTTAGGCCTAGATTTCACCCTATGATGTTTCAGTTTTTTTGGTTCCTTTTTTGCTTAGAGAACTGCAGTGGAGGCTCCCATGGACAGCCTGTCTCCCAGCTGGCCCCACATCTCTAGAATATGCAAGGAAGATGTGCTGGAAAGAAGTATCACAGTAACATCCTTCTAGTGAGCTGCCATAAACCTATGTGTCTTTTGGAGCTTAAAGCAATGGTACATGTGAAAAAATATCAGCAAATGCTTTTCCAAAGGCAGTCAGACACTGTTGTTCTTTATTGGCTCAGATCTTTGTTGCCTGGGGCTAACTGAGTCATTCCTCTTGCTAAAGTGCAAGGATGATTTCCTCTCTTTTAGTGTGAGAAGTTTGCGCTGAGGAGATGCATTTATGAAGGACTGAAAGGCGCTTAGTTTGGCTGCATGGCAAATGGCAGCTTGGCGTTACCACTGCTTCATTACCTTAAGGTGGTTCTTACAAGGCAGTTCCATCACAGCTCTTGCTGCTGCTAGAAATCTGAGCCCAGATCTTTGCACACTGATGTGCTGCAGAATGTCCATCTTGCACCCTCTGCTGCTGTGCTGGTAACAAACACCTTGTGAAGAAGTGCTTTTTTCCTCACAATTAGTCTTACTAGATTTCACTCGTGTGAGTGTTTACCCTTATATTTCCTATTTTAGTGACTCCAAAAAGATCTAATAGGGCAACAAGGAGTATCAGGGATGTGATAAGGGAGGACAAGATGCTTGGGCAGCACGGTTTGAGGCACAGCAGAATAAATGTGGGGTTGGAGTGGGGCTGAGCGAGGGGTCCGTGCTGCCAGCCTCTTTTCCTGCTAATGAAAATCAGTTTTGTGCACAGTCCCTCTGAGAGATGTTCCTCTGCAAGCCTGGATACATCACTTTTGTGCTTCAGACCTCTGCTGTACTCCAAAATTGGCAAGGCTATTTTGGATGTCAGTAGCTAGTGAGGGATGTCGGAGCAAGGCAAGGCTTGTAGGGAGAGGCAAAACCTTTAATTAATTGAAGAGATATGACTGGGGAAAGAAAAAAAAAAGAAGCATTTTTGACAGAGAAGTCTGTCCCTGCTAGACACAGCAGGCTGTCTCTTAGGACAGGGTTGTCCTTCAAGTGGGACTCTGGGAGATGGGCAGGTAACAACAGCAGCAGACTGGGGAAAGTTTCTGCAGCTTTGCTGTCAATAGCATCCAGCTTGATTTTCCTCAGAATGTTTTTCCTTAAATCTCTTTTCCACTTCAGCCTTAAAAATGGTTGGAAAATTAGATTTTATTGATGAAAGAATTGCACATGAGGTTTTGCTTTCACCCACGTCTTCTATGGAAATAAGTCTGCTGCAACCTGACTTCTTTTTCTGGTGGTGCTAATCCTTTTTGGGTTGGTTACTCAATGCTAACTGAAAAATAATAACAACTCTGTGCAAAGTGGGGCTGTCCCTGAGCATGCTGTTTTGTAGAAAACTCTTTTTTTAGTGGTGGTTGTGTGGGGGAATATTTCACTGGAAAACTTTCATCCAGTCTTGATTTGATTTTTGCCTTTCCTCAGTTTGGCTCCAACTCAGATTATTTGCTGTGCCCCCTTCCTCTCCATCTGCCACTCTCTAATGGGAAATAAATCTCCAAGCTCTTCTATTCCTTACCTTCCTGTACATCTCCTGCTCTTGCTGACTTACTGCTGGAAATCATACAGCTTCTTTCACAAAAAAGTAAATGTACCATTTATATTTTTTCCCCAGAATCCCTTTTGATCGTGTCAGACACAGAAATGCTAATAAAAAAAAAATAATAATCAAGGGTTTAAGGTGGCAAAAATCCTTCAGTTCCTAACTACTGTAAGGATAGGATATTTTTTTTCAACAGAGGTGATGCCTTGGCATCTCTCGTCCTTACGACCCAAACTGTCCTTTTTGAGAGCGTATGTTCCTCACTGTTGAGATGCTGCAGGTTGCTGCCCATACCTGAGTGGAGTGTCTGGCCATGAAATCCCCCTCTCCCCTCTTGGCACACTTGGTGGAAGCAGTGCCAGATTGCAGCATGATGGGACAGGCTCACGGATCCATGTGTTCTTGCTTGCAGGCAGCAGAATGATGGGACACAGTCAGGAGCGCCTGTAAGGAGTAGAAAGAAAGGTGTTGTTCCACGTTAACCCCTTGTCAGTGCAGAACTGCACTTGAAGTCATCTTGCTTGCATCTCCCACGGGAGGATGAGGTCCAAGCAGCACGGTGTGACTTCAGCTGGGGCAGTGCCATGAACCCACAGCTCCTGAGAGCACCGTGGCTGTATCAACCAAATATAACTGCGGTGCTAATCGTGGCTTTGGGAGCTGAGATACTGTCAGGGTCCAAAGGCTGATGGAACACATTGCAACCTTTTGGGCTGCTGTGTGCTTTAACCCTCCTGGCTCTCCAGTGGCTCAGGAGGGATTTTCATTCTCCATCTGCTATCAGAGACACTGAGATGTGCTGCAAGCGTGGAATGAAATGCAAGGGGAGAAGGGAAAAAGCATTTGATTCCTGTCAGGTAGATGAAAACTCGGTTCTCTTTTTCTTCCGTGCCTCCTGGAGAACGCACTGTATGTAGAAGGTGACCTTTTGTCTCTTTCCTCCCCACCCGAGCTGAAAGAGATTCGGCTGACACATCCGATGACAGATAGATAGCAGCATGAGCAAATTGTGCTTGAACTTGCTCCAGAGAAAATTGTTAGCAGGCGCGGGCACGGGCTGGGCTGCATTAGGGAGAGCACAGATCATAGTCAAATGTTTGTGTCATTTGCAAACGCTGCTGTGAGGGGATGGGGGGGAGTGAGCAGATGAGCGTTTTGAACTCTAAAGGTTACTGTGGAAAATGTGAAAAAAGGCTCCGTGCTTGACTTCTGAGGGAGATTCTCCATTTGGGGAAGGTTCAGGTGAAATCAGGCTAATTCCAGCCATTTGGATTTTTTCTTTTTCTTTCATCTTCTGTTTTATTGGTTTTATTTATATTTTTCCTTTTAAAATTGATTTCTTGTTCATTTTTCTGCCCTCCTTGCAAAAAGGTCCTGAAATCTCAATTTTCAGAAAAGCTTTGTTTCTTTTTTTTTGTTGTGCTTTCTGTTTTGCTGGTAAGAATAGAAGCAAAGAAGAACAGATTAAAAAACAAACAAAAACATTTTGAAGCTGTAGAATCTAATGATGAGAACAGATCTCTGATCACAAATCCCAGATGTGAAAAAGAAATTTAAATGCAAGCATTTTGAAAGCATACCCAAATAGCATTTCTGGGCTGATCGGTATGAAAGGCCCCGATAACTCATTAATTCACTGGGTTTTAATGAAGAATTGTTCTGGCCACCTCCGTCATTCTGTCACTCATGCCTTCCTGCATCCTGCCTATGTACAAGTCTGAACCCTGCCAAGCTTTGCCCATTGGGCAGCGTGGACTTCCTTCCCAGCTCTTATTTTAAGAGATGAAGAATATTTTGGGATTGAGTATACTGCACATCAACATCTCTCTTTCTTCTCTCTGTGGCCGTGCCTGCTGTGGTGATCTCATGCCCCTCCATCCGTTGACTTGAGAAAGATCGGCATTCACAGGCAGTGTTCACTCATCCTTCATCAGCATCCCTCTCTCTGCCAGGTGCCTATGGGATCTGTTCAGGCCACATCTATTAGGAACCTGGCCTGTGCATCCCAGAAGACAGCAAGAGATGGATGGTGCTGGCATGCGGCCACTTCGGAGAACAGAGCTGGATCAGCCTGCTGAGGACAGGTGCAGACAAATGGAACCTGCAGGACAAGCATGCCATTACCTTCTTTGCCAAATTCATTACAGAGAAGTTGCAAAGTTCCAGTATGCTGTCCCTGATCTTTGAGACAAAGCTGTCAGCTGGTTCGTGAATAATTCCAGGGCACGTTCAGGTAGGGCTGGAGGAAGTGAAGCTTTTGATGAGGCTGGTATTCTTGGTGCAGCTGATACCAGGACTGTGTTCTCTTTTGTGGTGGCTTGATCGACAGGACAGCTTCTAGCTGTGCTAGATGGGAGCACAAGGCACCCTGGCCATCCTGCCCTGAACCTTGCATGTCCTGCAGCCGCATCCTCAGCCCTTGTGCTCTGATCCCTGCTGATTCTTGAAAAACACCAAGTACAAGTGTGTGAGACTCAGCCAAATCTGATCTTAAGCTGTTATTAAAAGCCAGAAAAATCCATAGCGTTATAAAACCTTTTCTCTCAACAGAGAAATAGAGCAGTCTTTGGATTACTTGGTGAAATGCCTGCATTCAAGATACGGGAAGCTATTTTGGCCTTGGCAAATTGGTTAAAGTCCAATTACAATTCCTGAGGGAGGTACATGACCACAGCTTAAGAGTGAATCCAGATAAAATTCCTTTATAAGACATAAAAAGCTTCAACAACAACCGAAAAAAGGAACAGCTGGTAGTGCCAAACCATAGAGTTCCAAGCTCCAGAGCTGCTGCTTCATATTCCTAAGAGCAATCTCTTGGCATTGACGTACTATAGCTTTTTGGGCCACAGGGCTTTGTCTTCTGGTATCCCCAGTCTGCTGTGCTTTGATGTCTGAGAGGAAGGATTACATGGGCAGGCAGCTCTTGGGGCAGTGTGTGCAGACTCATTCCATTAGCAGCAACCATGGGATTGCCATTGCTGAGGTGGTCCCAGCACTTGCAGCCAGCAGCCTGCAGCTGGAGCCAGCAGCCTAGGGAGCTGCTTTGGGGATGGAGAAATGCACTGAGACACTGATAACAGCCATGAAGGCTTGTTTGGACAACTCACCCCTGTTGATGGGCTGTTTTCAGAAATGACACATTGATATTGAAAGCCTTAAATGTTCCTCAGGCAGGCTGACGAAAACCGCACACTTGTCCTCGGGCTGCTGAGGGCTCCTCTCAACTAATAAAAAATGATTTTATTTGGTTCCTTTGCTGCTGCTGCTGCTGCTGTGGAAAAACAACCCATATTCACAGCGCACCAGAGGGCTGCAGACATGTTTCCCATCCTCTGGGGCTTTCCTGGGTGCACCCTTGCTGTGTTGCTAAGCCTGGTGCCACGTGCTGACTGTCCTTTCTCCATCAGGCAACTTGTTGGCTGGCACCCAGCATGCTGCAGGTGAAGATGGAAGCTCCAGCCCCAGGGAGGAATAATGCTAACCCCACATCAGCGTCAGCTCCTCACACCAGGAGGGATCACGTGCTTTGGGGTAAGCTCCTGACCAATGTTTTATTTTCCCCACTTCATTCCATGTCTGTCTAACAGACAGGGTGTAAGTATAACTTGGCCCAGCCGCTTACGTGTGTGCCTGGTGGCAGCAAGCAAGCTTTTCTGGTGTTTTGCTTGTGGGCCAAATTTCTCCCTGTTCTTCTGGGTCCTTCATAGACACTGTGTGGGATTCAGATTCCTAACTGCTCCCTAACTGTGCTTCTCTGTGGTGCCTGAGCTTTGTGGTTGTGATTTTATTTTATTTAAGAATGCCCCAGAAGCATCATACATCCTCTTGTTTTCCAGTCGGAGAACTGAGGCACAGAAGAGCTGTGAAAAATTTCCACTGAGATTTCTTTTTCTGAACTTGAAAATTGATGAGGCTGATTATTTATTTGTTTACAGCACTCATCTCTCTAGCTGATTTTCACGGCTTTTGCTACATTTGCATCTACAAATCTGGCCCTGGATATCTCAAATTGTGAAACAGTTTACCATGGAAAAGTTAAGTCCTTGTTTGTCTCAAGGTTTCATGACAAATGACATCAGGGTCTTATGCACTAGGGTCATCTTCCCTTTAGAGTCCTGATCCAAGGCCAGAACACCCCACTGCTCTGTGATGAAGAAAGGACCCAGGGCCATGCTGTGAAATGCTTCTGACAATTAGCAGTGATTTTGAAGGTGTTATTTTGTTATTGCCCTCCTGCATTTGGCTCAATGTCTGTTCCCCAAAACCCAGTTAAGTGCAAGGGATTTGGTGACAATATTGTAGGGGACTACAGTTCCATTTTGAGACATTCAAGCAGAACTTCACTGCCTAAGCCCAGGGATGATAAATGGGAACTTTGTCAAAATCTTGTTACTGAAACTGCTGGCTTAAGCTTATAATGTTTCCTGTCTGATTATGTACATGGTTGGAGAGTTAATTTACTCTGTAATTAACTGCTTGACTGTTTGCCCTTGCCAATCTTCTTTCCCTACGTTGTCTTTTATGACAAGAGGCTTAGTTTTCCAACGTGCTTTTATCTTTCATTTGTGCTCCTGCCCCGAGACACCACATAGCTTGTTGATGTTTCAGAAGGTGGCTGATACAGCCTGCCTTGGTTGCAGTGATCTGTGCCATACTGTGAGTGTTGTTGGGTCACTGAGACTTTGCTGGTTTGTTTTTATTTCTCTCAAGCAGGTTCTTGCTTGAATTTTGTGCATTCAGTGCCCTGTGGAGTCTGGGTAGAACCAGAACAGGGATTTCAAATGTCCTGGGACTTCTGTGATGGTTGGGAATAGCCCATGGAATATGATGGCAGGAACCCTGTAGCTCAGTACTCTTCTCCCTTCTTAAACTTCAACATATGTGTTATAAAACCAGTCTAACAGCTTAACCCAACAGCTTTGAAGCCTGTGCACCCTCTTGCCTTTGTTCCTCTCTAGCTTCTCTCTGAGCCTGATGGAATCACTACATCCTTCCTCAGCTGCTTCTCCAGCTTTCAGCTGCTCCAGGCTATGATGAGCCACTACTCATGCCTGCCAGCAATTTCAAAGGATTTCTTGAACATCAGTATCATTTGGGATGCTTTTATCTAAAGATGTGCTGTCTACAAAAGGAATCCTGTGAGTTGGAATGCCCCAGGTGGCATTTTCAAAATGATCTGTGTAGCATAGGATCTCAGGTCCCAGTGAACACCAGTAAAGAAGAGTGTCTTGATCACTGACGTGCTACTTGAAATCATTGCCTTTTATCTCAAGGAAATTGAGGCAAATGATAAAACATCAGTATGTAAGGATTTGCATTTCTGTCCTGTTGTCCAAACCAGACAATTATCTGTTTATGTAGACAGCAAAGTTGTTGTGTGTTGTAGTTGCTGAATGAGTTTGCTGTTGGATAGGAAGTGTGGTTTAGGTGTGGATAGGAAGTGAGAAATATTTGGGGAATGGAGGCTTGGGATGGAGTGAAATTTTGGTTATCCATTGGTCAGATCAGAAGGCTGAAATCATGGAATCATGGAATCATTAAGGTTGGAAAAGACCACTAAGATCCCCAAATTCATCTCATCCCACTGTGCCCGCTAATCATGTCCCTCAGTGCCACATCTCCATGTTTCTTGAATATCTCCAGGGATGGTGACTCTACCACCTCCTTGGGCAGCCTGTGCCAGTGCAGCATCACTCCTTCTGAGAAGAACTTTTCCCTAATATGTTATCTGAACCTCCTCTGGCAAAACTTAAAGCCATGACCTCTTACCCTATCACTGAATGATGGCTTTCAGGACATACCCTTCCTCTCCAGAAGAAACAAACCTCTAAAAGCTATGGTTTCTCTCCAGGACTGCCAGGGACTAACCTTCAGACCTTGGGTAATGTGAACATGAAGCTGCTCTAGAACTAAAATAGCTAAAAGCCTCTCCCTGCCCCGACAGCAGTCACGCTTCACTGATGAAGTGCAGAATTGCAGGTTGTGAGCCAGTGAGAGGGCTGCTTCAACATCTGAGCAGGTGGAGCAGAGGACGGCTAGAAACCTTCCAGCTATGGGAAATCTGAGTCATGGAAGCCATTGGATAAATTTAAATACATTATTCTAGCTTGGAGGAGGAAACCATCTGGGTGAGTAGAGGGACGTGTGTCTAACTAAGGGGGGAGCCCTTTCAAATGGCAGAAGAACTGTCCTGAGCCTGAAAATCTGGCAGACCCAGGATAAAAAGACCAGTTTGTATGTTGCTGACGTAATGTATGCATTTCAAGAATCCAGCTACGGGATTATAATATTATATTATATTCAAACATTTAAAAAAATGATAAGAATTATGCTGGTGTTTGCCAGCTGTACCAAACAAGAAGGCCTGGAAATTTCATCAGAACATCACATTATAAAATCTCTTTTAAAGGCTTTTGAAGAGATCTTGTGTTTGAACTCCAAATTTCATGACAGCTCTACTTTATACAAAAAGCTGGGAAAATAATGGGAAAATCTCTCTGTGGTTGGATTGCAGTGGGCTGAGGCTGGTAAGGCAGTCTGGCTTTTAACTTGGTTTGGAGTCAACGCTCTGCTCTGCAACCTGGCTCATCCCTGTGGGTCGAGGGTAATGGCCAAGGGACTGAGTGGTCTCCTCGTGTCTGCAGCCTCTGCCACAAGGTGCAGAGCAACCAGCCTGGAGCTCTGTCTCTCTCTCTTGTCACTGGCTTCAAGTGAGGTGCAAGTGGGAATGCGAGATTTGAAAAAAATCCATGAAGGTACTGCTGCAAACTATGCAAAGACCCATGGGGCTTCCTCCCCACCTCGGCTTTAAACAGTAACGGTAATCTGAAGTTTTATTATATTGTTTTACAGGCACAGATCTCCAAGTCCTGTGGTATGGGCTCATCATTGCCATCTTACAGATGGGGTTGCTGAAGCATAAAGAATTGAAATGACTTCCCTGGAATCGTTAGGTGGGCAAATGGCAGGACTGAAAATAGAGTCTCAATATCCAGCTATTCAAGCAACCCATAGCCATTCCTGACTTGGAAGAAGGTGCCAATGCTGTTAGTTAAAGCAGGTAACAATTACTCAACTGCATGCAGTACTCAGTCCTCTTGGTAAGATGCCTTCCCAAGTACTTCACCTAAATGGTTCTGATAACCCAACACTGATTTGGAGAAATATATTGACAGAAAAAACAGTGAGCCACATATGGCTGTTCTGTCCGTCAGTCATAAGAACCCTAATACGTTCAGAAGTTCCAAATGCCTTTTAAAGCTAATGGTCTGTGCTCTAATAGCTCCTGGCCCTGGCATCCAGGCTAGCAGCTGGTGCCACTAATTGTTAGCCCCGAGGATGAGCACGTGTGCGGTAGGCAGGCAACTAGATTTCAGGAGCAGCAAAAGGATTGGGATGCCTGCCTTGCTAATCCTGCCGTTTGGCGTGCTCTTTAATCAAGATGAAAAGTCGAGAGACCGCGAGGGGCTAACAAACAACAGCTTTGGCTGATTACAGGAGCCCAGCTCACGCAGACCTGACAGCCATCGCCTGGAACGGGCAGCCCAGTAACAGCTTGTAAACCTGCCCCAGCTGCAGCTGCTCTTCTTCCCCAGTGGTGTCTGCCGGACAAGCTGGAAATAGAATCAGAAGATAATATGTCTGTCTGGCCTTTTTGGGGATGCAGGGTCTGTTATTTGAGGGGTGGATGTCAAGTCCTATAAAAGCATCCAAACATCTCCAGCTAAGCTCAGCAGAAGTAAACAGGCTGCCTGACACGGGTCTGAGAAATCTCTGAGCATCACTCTTCCTCTTCTCTCTGGTCTCTGCCTTGTGGAGTGCTGGGGGGGAAATCTTGCAAGGCAGAAAGAGCACGAGCACTAAAATGGGTGAAGGATGTTATCAGAGGGCTGGAGCCAATCAGGGAAGTGTCATGCACTGGTGATGCCAGCAGAGAGTGTCCCAGCCTGTATCCAAGAGGCAATGTGGAAAGATGGTGTGATGTCTAAGCAGTGCAAAAGGATGGGTGCTACCTGTTCTCTTGGTGGCAGGAGGTTGCAAGGCATCCTCTGATGTTCCTTTTGAATCCTGATAATCAAGGTTTTGCTGCTCCCTGTGAAGCCTAACAGGTAATCTGGAGTGAACCCATCTGAGCACCATCTGTCTTTGTCCCTTGAGGGTGAGCAGACCCAGAGCTGGGAGCTGCAGAGTCCCTGCAGTGGCTGAGAGTCTTCTTCTGATGCTCTGCAGGTGGTGCAGATCACTGTAGGTCTCCTGGATAAATCAGGGTAACTCCAAACTGAAAATCAGCTAGGGCAAATCTTCCTGCTGTGATGACTGAGGATTTGTAGACCCCAGTACCAATCAGATCTCAAAGCTCTTTCTGTCTTTCCACATACTCTGTCTTGATGGGTCCAGATCATACGCGTCACAGTGAGATACTGAAAGAGATCAACATCTTTAAGCATTCACATGATTAACCTTCCCACCACTCCCCAGAAATATCCTTTCCCATTACGCTCGTGTCTGAGACCAAACCTTGCTCCAGATGGCAGTGGGCTGAGATGAAATTTTACCGCAGTCAGAGCTCACAGATACACAAAAGAGGAAAAATGTGCAAAATTGCAATGACAAGGTTGTTTGGGTATCTTGTGATGTTCCAGCTTTAGAGAAATCCATGCTTAATGTGCCTGCATGGCAAGGTAAACTAAAGACCATATAATTCTATTAAAGCCTAACATAGCAAAAGGAGAAAACTCGTCTCCTGGCCTCCTTGTATCTGTGAGCATTAGGGAATGCTTTTACATGTGTTTCTTAGTCACTGGATGCTGAACAGTTTAGGATAAAGTCTCCCTGAGATTTGGTTACTGCAGAACTTGGGGCACTGCCTCTGCATTACTTGTACTTTCATTGGGCTGTGCCATGATCCAGTGCAGTGTGGTTATTTGGGGGTATGTGGAGGAGGAAGATCTCTCCGTTCTTTCTTCTGCTGCTGTGTTGCTGTAGAGGAATCTTGCTGTTTGTTTTCCTAGTCATGAGACTGAGCGTGAGATGGAGGATGAAAGCCCCTTCCAGAAGGCAAACTGGAGCTATGTATAGACCTTGTTTCATGCAATGACAGGATGAGAATCTGGCATTTGGAGTGCTGGGGTGAGCTGCTCATCTTGGGCAAGGCAGGCGCCAATGGGTGGTGTCTTGTGAGCTCAAAGGAGAGTAAGGAAGCACTTCCCACTTGTGAGATGTGCAGCAGTGCTTTTGCTTATGTGATGGTAAGGGTGTCTCATGGGGGCTGAAGCCCTAACTGGGACAACTGGGCTTTGGTAGAGCTCCCAAATCCACCTCTTCCTCTCCCCAAATCCACCTTTTTTTTTCCTTTTTTTTCCCCAACCTGTTCTTAATATCCTATTTCCAATCCTGGAGTATGTTGGAATGTTTGAACTTTGGAAACATACCCTGTTCTATTCAGTGTGGGACTTCTCAATAGGTTAGCTGCATTTCAATACAGCATCATCTAAAGCACTGCGTTGAGGTTTAGAGCCTTGTATATTCAACACGCCAGCAGATACTTCTCACAATAGCTGCCTCCTCTTTCTCTGTGTATGAATAATGCAGGGAGTTCCAGATCATCTGTCCTTGTCATTGCTACTGCATATTGATATAGTCACAAGAACTAACTGTTAGAGAGCAGAACGTGTGAGGACGTTCCCTGACCTTTCCCTTCTCCCCGCCAGTAACTCCTGTGTTTTCTGTGGAGGCAACGAGCACTGTCTGCTGGCAGCAGTGTTTTGGTGATCTGGATGCAATCAAGCATAGGGCTGAACACTTCTCAGGTCATGTTAGTGTGAATCTCAGTGATCCACTGACATATTTCTGTGATCCTCTTTTGTGCCAAACAGCAAAATCAAATTCCCCTTACTGTCTCTGATCTCTGTCTCACATCACTGCAGGGTACAAGTATCCTCCACCAGGCACAGCCCCACCTGCAGTGCTGTAGGAGGGCACAGAGGGGGCTGCAAGGGATCTGGGGGGGTTTTAGTCCACCCTGTGTAACTGAACCACAGGAGGCTCCCATAGGCTGACCTAGGTTTTCAAAGTCTGAGTTTGTGGAGAGGCAAAGGGGCGTATGCCTCCTATAACAGCTTTCCTTGTTGAAGAGGTAGCTGGGAGCTGTGAGACAGCCTTCTCTTACTTACTGAATATTCAGGCTCATCTGGGGGCCTGCAGGTGACAGAAGTGAAGTGGATGGCACTGCACCCCTTTGCACTGCTGTCCGTGCCAACAGGGCTGGCCCTCCTGGATGCTCACGGATGCGTTAGGAGGAGTGGATCCTGAGGTCCCTGATGCAGCTGGCAGGCACAGCCACCACCTGTCTGCATGGGCAAACGCTGGCAGTTGCTGTTGCAATGCTCCGCTTCCCCTCTTCCTGGAAGCCACAGTGCAGCACTGCCTCCTATTCCAAACACCATTTTATTACAGCTCCTCCTTCAGCCTGTTGTTTTCTCAGTGTGGATGGCAGCGACATGAGTTTGGCTCAGGGTGGGTTTTCCCTCTCTGTGCCTTGCTGTGGGTGAGCATGAGGAGATCCATGTCCTTGGGGGGCAGTTTGGCAGAAAAGGGACCTTGCTGGGGAATGCACACTGGCACCCACAGGCAGAACCATAGTGAGGGTGCTGGGAGCCAGAGCCCAGCTGGCAGCTGGGTGGAAGTGATGGTGGCTTCCTGCAAAGAGGCACTGTAGGACTTTCTGGAATGATGAGGACAAGGACTTAGTCTCCTGGAGCTCTTCCAGACACTGTACACTATAGCCCCCAGACAGATGTAATTAATGAGACATCCCGCTTTATGTAATAATGTGTGTTGTGTGACTCACCCTAATGAGAAAAAACAATGCCACATGCCTCCTCATGGGATTTCTGGTCTTCATGTCCCAGTGTTTGCTATGAATTATGTAAGGCATCAGGAGGGATCTGTGAGTAATGTCATCTCTACTGATTCTGTCTCTCCTCAGATGACTCCAGGAGTCTGGTTAGCAGTTCAGGTCTGTTTTGGTCCTTCACCTGTGGATCTGCTAGCTTGCAAATTTCTCCAAGCTCTTGTTTCTGCTTTCCTTTAGCCCTTGATTACATTTGTCAGAAAAGGAAGAAAAGCAAGTTAGCTTTTAAATCTGAAGTCAGTAGCAATATTCATGGCAGGATCTTATTCAGGCAAGCATGTGGAAAGTGTACAAGGTGTGCACAAGAGCCTTCTGTAATTCATGCTCCTGGACCTCACAGGATCTCTCCCTTTTGTTGTAGGCAGAAAGCCTTGATTCATGGCATTCTAAGCTTCAGACAAAGATGGTTGGAGCACCGTGGTCATAAACTCCATCACAGATTGGCTATCAGCAGGATGGAGGTAGGTGAAATGGATGGGAAGTGCCAGCTGCCATACAGTGCATGACTTGCTGCAGACCCAGCAGCTCAATGAGTCCAAGGCTGATGCTTCTGTTGCAGTAAGAGTTCATTGAGGAAAGGAAGAAAGATGAAGGGAGGAAGAACAGGACTTTGGCTTCGGTGTTCAGAGGAATGAGTAAAACAAATGGCTCAGTGGGTGGGGATTTTGGTAACCACTTCGATTTTGTGGTAGATTGCTTTTTTTATTTTCTGACTATTATTACATTTGTTGTGTTCACTTTTTCACTCAGTGCCTTGAGGTTGCACTGTGCTCTGGGTTTTGTGTAAAGCCATTCTTCTAGCTGCGGCCTTGGAACAGAGAGCCTGAAGGGGTCTTTGGGAAGATTAAAGATTGCTTCAAGAGAATGAATGAGAGCAGACAGCCGGTATTTCCCAGAGCTAAGAGCTGGTGCGGAGCCTTAGCGCTTCGTCGCAGCTCTGAATCTGCCATTGCCAGTGGCCAAAGGGGATGAAACTGAACATCTGCCATCTGTGACTTTTGACCAGAGAGGGACGATCCTCCTTATTCTGAGGAATGAAGCTCTGATTTAAAGCACTTCATGCCCTGTTTTCGCTGATATTAGAAGGGCTAACAGATGCTAGGGTCAGTCCAGTTTTAAGGAGCCCACTTTTGATTACAAGCCTACAATAGAGCTGTGGAAAGGAAAACATATTCCCTTGAAGGAAATGAGTTAGGAGGCTGTTGTGGAAGCATAACCAAAGGGATGAGTGTTGCAGGGGCAAGCTGCACTTCCACTGTACACAAGTGCCTCCAGCTCAAAGGCCTTTTCTTTGTTTTGGGGCACATTGCCTAAATCCCCAAACCTCCGACCTGTGCAACGTCAGGACAAAGCAGTTAAGGAGGCAGCATCTTGAAGGAGCTCTTCTCAGGAGGCAGTGGCTGTTGGAAATGGTTGAGGTAACCAGGTGCAGTGGGATATTTTTATCCTCTCCCAAGTAGGAGGATTTAAGAGGACTTCAAAAACAGAGCCAACATTATTTTTAAGCACAACAGTTGAAATAGTTCAGGATTTTTCTACTGCCATAATAGACCAAATGTTTGAAAGATCTGTCCCCTTTATCTCACTCTTAAGGTCCCCAAGGGGACATCAAAGCAGAATTCAGTGAGGTCGGTGTGTCAAAGTGGGTGGTAAGGACACATCCTGGATGGCAGTGTGACATCTGGCTGTGGTCAGCTATTGCTAGCAGTCAGGCCTGGAAGTGGTGTAAGGTTATAGCAGGAGAGGAATGAGGAAGGTGGTAGAAGTTGCTCATGCACCTCCATTTCCCCAGCAGCACTGAACCCGTGCTAGCAAACTGTGAAGGAGTGGCTCCATGGAACCATTGAGCCTTGGCAGATTTATTCAGACGTCCTTCTGTTCTTGCTTTCTCATTCCTTCTTACTTTAAAATTAAAAAAACAAGCAAGCAAACAAACAAAAAAACCGTAAGAAAATAACGTGTTTGCATGTATAGTTTAGAAGAATAAAACAACCACATTAGCAAGACTTGTGTTTATTCCTGGCATCATTCTCCCCATTAGCAAAAGGTATGTCATAACTTCTATAACAGACTGCAACTGCTTTGGCCAATGGATTGATGTGCTCTGTGATTTAACAGGTATTTGTTAGAGATGACTTGACTGTGTTCCCCTGAAAACAATCAGAACATATGGGATATTACATGAAGAAAATCCCCCAAAAACTCAGAGACATTAAGAACAGAGATCTGCTAAAACATGATTGCTAATTCTTCCCAGGATGCAAAGTTTAAAAACAATTAGATGGAGGCACAAACTGTGCAAGCAAATCCATTTCCACGTGCAAAATTTTCTGTTAGCAATTGCAAATTGGACAGCGAGTTGAATTCTCCCCAGTGGAGAAGAGGAAAGCACAAAGGCTTCTGCCCCTCTCAAATCTTGTTTGTCTCTGTGGTACTTACAGAGCCCTCATTAATGAAGTATTTAAGCTTGTTACAACCTTATTGCAGCCCCTGAGAATAACATTCATTTCACAGCATAAAACGAAGTGTGGGAGCTGTGTTAACACTTTCTGTGGCTCAGCTGCCCTAGGAGCAGCAGCCTGCAGCATCCCCAGCCTCAAACCTGCACATCCATCATGCCCTCCTGAGCAGGCTGTACTGCAGGTCCCATTTGCTGTGGTGAAAGGTAACGGGATTTAAGATCTTGGGGCCGCGTCATCTCCAGCAGCTTCAGCCCTCAGGTATGTGGGAATGCAGGCTCCTACCCTGTGCTCAATCTGGCTTCAAATCCTCGAAAGCCCAGGTAAGAGGGTTATGTCTGAGGTCCTTGGGTCCTTCTGCCCAATGAGGGCTGTCTGACATGGGCTCTGAGTAGAGGCAATGTTCGGGACACAGCATGCTGGTAAAGATGACCCAAGGGAGTTTTTTTCCTATTCCCTATTGCTATCCACCCTCCTTTCAGAAAAATCTGAGCTCATCCCTGAAGTCAGCTGTCTGTTCACCCTGCTGATGATTGCCTTCTTGCTTCTGATAATGCAGGTGGCTGCATGCTTTGCAGATGAATCAATATGGAGGAAGAAAACCCTAATTTGCTGCATCCTTTGCCTCTTCTAGTCGTGACCAATGGAGACGTTTCAAAATCATGGCTCAGAGGTATCTGGCAAGTGAGTTATCTAAATAAAGTGCTTTATTATTATTATTTTTTTTTATCTGCTAGATAAAATGTTAGATAGTTTCAATGAAAACCTGAAAACAACAAAGCAAAGATGGAACACTAATGTTGGTGACCTCACTTGGAAGTCAGAAAGTTTTGCGTTCATCCCACATTTCTTCCCAGGGCTGCTTTAAAAGTTCAGAATTGAGTAACATCTTTAAATACCATTTCATTTTCATATCAGGCATCTATTTAACAGTAAATTGAACATGAGTTTACAACTCTTGGAGTTCATAAAGGATTTCAATCCTGAGATTTTCCACCCAGAGGGATAAGGATGGGAGTAGAACAGAAAGCAGAAGCTGGCATGGAAGGGCTGGATGTAGAAACACCTGAATGCTACACAGATAGACCAAATTAAAATGCTTGTTAAGGAGCAGGAGAGATCGTCCTATATGGTGAGCTGGGAGCTGTTGTAGTAGGATGCTCCATGCTGGCAGTGTTTGGATGGCTTCATGTCTCTAATAGGCACAATATGTTATCCACCCAAATCCCACTGCAGCCTTGGGCTATGGAATTAAGCAAGTCCGAAGAATGCAGTGGGGAGAGTAAATGAGGAGAGTCCTTGGAACTGTTTATTGCTGTAGAATATATGCTTTTTGGAATATGATTATGAAGAATGTAAAATGAATTATTAGCAGGCCAGAAATCAATTTCCTTCCATACACAGTTATTCTTGGCCATGGTAATCTCTCCTCTCAATAATTTTAAAACTCAAAAATTGGTTCAAACTTTGTTCCTCACTGGGAATATATGTCACTACGAGGCATCGGAAATCTTCTTTACCACTTTCCCATAAAGACCAGTTGACAAATATACGAACCATCATGGGAGTGGGAAAGTTTATTTATATTTTTCAAGACATGCATAAGATCAGCTCCCCCCCTTCCTCCAACCTGGGCACGTCTTTTTCTTCTGAACTGTCTGCTGATGTCTGGAAGGGAAATAAGGAAACAGGAGGAACACATGGGGTGCTGGCAGCAGAGCTGCATGTGGTTGTGGTTGGGGGACCAGGGTCAGATGTGAGCATCATTCGTGTAAGGCTGTTCTTGTGCCTGTCCATCCTAGTTTGTAAGCAGCAGTGGGTGGGGGCTCTCAATGCTTCTCCCTAGTTGTGTTTTACACCATTTTATGGCTCTGGATTCCAGTGAGTAAGGGAATTGAAAATGACTTTACTGTAGTTCAGACTAGAGCTCACAAGAAGTTTGTTATCAAACTCACCAATGTGGTAATTAGTGCTGAGTGTTTCTAGATGGAGAAAATGCATATTCTGTAAAAAGATCATTTTTTTTCCATGGAAAAAATTGATTTTAAAGGAATCACATAGACGTTTCTGTTTTGTCAAGAAGATTTGAACGAAACACATCATTCCTGCCTGGCGGATCCAGATCAAACTATCTCAGCGTATTAAGCCAAATCAAAACATGTCATTTTCAATTAATTCAGGGTTTCTCTGTACTGGCCAGAGCTGGCCCAGTGCCTCAGGAGCTGGGGTTCAATGCTGTGAGCCACCTTTCTGCTGCCCAGGTGCTGTGAGGGCTGTCATGCCCTTGAGGCACAGGCCAGGGCTCAGAGGCTGGCTGGGAGGGCAGAGGGATGGCAGCAGACCGTGGGTTGATGGTGTTTGGGCTGAGCCTGTGCAGGAGAGGTGGGCTGCTGTGCTGCTGCAACAGCTCAACAAGGCATAGCGGAACCTTTTGATTTATGCATGTAGAAATGTTCAGGTTGGACAAAGCACATTCAAATAATCAGATCTTCTGAATGAATGGGAATTTGGGCCTGCAATGTTCTCTGACACTTGCGTATGACTCACGTTTAATTTCCTTTTGCTTTGCACAAAGCTCCTGCAGTGCTGCACCATGTTGTCTCCTGGGCTGGGCAGCACTGCATGGACTAGGAGAGTCCACCCAGCTTTTTTATTTGCAAAAACTGACTCCCTTTCAGCATAGCCAAACTCTTCTCTTTGAGATTCAACATAGCCAAACTCTCATTCTTTTTTTAATCTGTCCATCTGCAGAGCTTCCCAAATACTTCTGTAAGCATTAGTTTCTGGGAAAGATTGGGTTCCAGGCTTGATTAGTAGGCTTACACAGTTCATGGTGCTTGCAGCACCACCATCTGCACTGCTAGCGATTGATATCTGACAGAATAAATTCTCTGTATCTCTTAGGCTGATAGAGTCAGATCTACCACTGTTAGCCTTCTGCAAGTGAGTGAGAGTGTCTGGATCTCCATGAACGCGCACAAATATGAATCTGAAGCACCACCATCCCTGAATAGGAGTATGGACTCAATGATCCTAATAGGTCCCTTTCAACTTGGAATTTTCTATGATTCTGTGATTTTATGAGTTCAATTGAACAAGTCTTTGTAATTAAGCAAAAGCTTCTCCTTACAAACATCGTTTTTAAATGCTGATCACATTCAACTGAGATGCAAACCATCTGTTGACTTTAACCCAAACTTTGGCCCAGGTGAGGAACAAAGCTCATAGAGCTGCTCATGGATTTTCCTCACATTGAAGTGTTAAAGTTGAGAAGGACTGGGGTGACTGCTACCCACTGGGTTTGCCTGGTAAGAGTGGTGTTGCCTTCCCTTCCCTTCCAGGGCCTGCTGAGTGCTGAGTGTGATTAAAGACAGGTCAGGAAGGGCTGCCTGCTAATAATTCTATAGAGGAAATCTCTTGCATTATTCATCAGACATATATGGCCTATTCTAAGAGGAGAGAAAATAGAGAAGCACCTTTGGATGTATTGTAACATCTGCGAGTACAGCTGGTTCTTTTTCTGTGTTCCACTTATTATGTGCAATTTGTATGTTTTCTTCTCCATCTTCAGTAAAAAAAAAGAAAAAGAAAAAAAAAAAAAGAAAATTCTCTGAAGAGAAGGAACTTGCAAAGCTTGTTATTACCAGGGCAAAACTCCCACTCCTCCTGTAGAGACGGGAACTGCCAAGCTCTTGTTCAGCCTTGGCTGTAATATCTACTATCATTTCTCAGCCTTCACGTAATCAGGTAATTTAATATAATTCCTCCACTTTCAATCAAGCCTGGTGAGCAGATGTCAGGATTCAACCCCTGGGTTTTGTCTGCTGCCACAGCCTGGTTTCAGCGCTCACGGCAGAGCCCAGCTCTGCTCACCCTGATGCTCTGGGTGGGATGGAGGCCCTGGGCTGCACAGCTCCACCTGGATCAGAATGGAGATAAGCACCTTCTTCCTTAAAGTGAAGGAACAAAACTTGGCAGTTCTCTCTGAGCAGTGCGTGAGCAGTTGCTGTTTCACAGCCGCAGTATTGCCATGCTGCGTCTCAGCTGATGAGAAAGATAGGGATGAAGGAGAACAGATGCTGGGAACAGATAAATGGGGATGAAGGAGAACAGATGTTGGGATTTTGTATGAGATTTGTTCTGTCTTGATTCATAAGTTTGGCCAGCAAATGCAGTGATCACATTTCTCCTGTATCTGAGCAGCAACACTGACCCTACTGAAGATGTGTGATGCTTAACCCACAAATACCCAGATGATGAAAAATAGCAAGAAAATATTTAATGTTTATTTTTACTATTAGGCAAGCTTTTAGCATTCCTTCCCAGGCAGCTGCTCCAGAAATAACATTTTGTTTTTGAAACGTAGAAAGCCTTGTGTGCACTGCCTGTATATGGCAGGACCAGCTTCTGGGAAGCTTAGTCCATCAGCATCCTTTAGGATCTGAGTCCAGCACCACTGCTGCTGCAGGACTGAGCCCTAAATAGCTGCATCTGCACAAAATACAAGTTCTGCTTTATGTTCAGGTAGGACAGGCAACAGCACACTTTTGAATGTTTTTGCCCACACTGCTGAAGGTTTGGGGTCTTCTGACTTAGAAGCAATGTTGGATTAGATGGACTCATGGCTTGTAACTGCTTTGTTAGGAGCTACCTAATGATGCGTAATCTTGTCACGCCTGCTCCTTGAGAAAGGCTGGATGTGGGTGCATGGCATGTTGCATTAGCATAACCTTTCTGATCTGGAGTTGCTAAGCATGCCAAGAAACAATGTGAGAGCTACCTGGAAGACAGAATCCTGGACACATTATGTAGCACAAGCACCAGTGGCAATCTGGGAGGCTCACAATGTGTGTGAGGTTAATGCATAGCATATGACAGTTGTCTGGCATGTGGGTTTTGTGAACAAACTTAACTAGACTGTTGGAAATGACAACAAGGAGCAGTAAGAGATGCACTTCATCTGGTGGGAAAAACAACAGCAGCAGGGATGGAGATGAGCATGTTTTCTGAGTTGCTTTTGTTGTGTTTATGTCCCAAGGGATGATCTAGCTGCTCCCTGCTGCCCAATAGCGTGCTTAGAGAACTGGCTGTGACTGAGGATTTCTCTAACACTCTCCTTCCCTTCCCTTCCCTTCCCTTCCCTTCCCTTCCCTTCCCTTCCCTTCCCTTCCCTTCCCTTCCCTTCCCTTCCCTTCCCTTCCCTT
>NW_024885055.1:1515385-1573027 GCF_019232065.1 Centrocercus urophasianus
CTTCCCTTCCCTTCCCTTCCCTTCCCTTCCCTTCCCTTCCCTCAATGCAAGGAGATGAGAGATTAATTCTCAGCTCTGATAGCCATTGTCTCCTTTTGCAGGTTCATCAGGTGCAACATGGGCTCAAGCTTGTCTGAACCTTGATGATAAGCTGTCCTTGTTAAAAGCTATTATATTTCTTACTAGCTGAGTATAATTCTGCCTGACTACCGCAGTTCTCCTCTGCATGTAATTGAATTCATATTCATCATAAAGCAATGAAAAATAAATTGTGTGTGTGTTTTTTCCCCCTCATAAAGCAAGGCATGCCGCTGGCTCTGCCTTCTCTGTAATCTTCCCTTTTGCAATGTATTGTAATAGAATTCATGGGAACAGAACAGTTGAAATAGATTGTGCGTTTTTGACCCACCTAGCAGAAAGAGAGCTTTATTTCAATGCCGAGGAGGAATTGATTAATTCAGTTTTCTTTGGGGGAAAGCTAAAACCTTAGTTTAAGATGCTTCAGTGCCGAAGAAGAGAGCTTGCTCAGCTGGAAGCTAAGGTGGTATTGCAGAGGTCACTAATCGCTTGTTTTGAGTCTTAGGTCTTAAAGGCTTTATGCAAAGTTTCGGAGTTCAAGCCTCGTGTGTTTCCAGCAGATGAAGATTTTCAATAGACCTAAAGACCTGCTAAAATCATAGAATCATTAAGATCGGAAAAGACTACTGAGATCATCAAGTCCAAGCCCAACCCGTACACACTGTGCTCACTGCCCATGTCCTTCAGAGCCACATCTCAACGGTTCTGGGACACTGTGATTCCCCACCTTCCTGGGCAGCTGTGTCACTCCATGGACTCTTTCAGAGAGTAAGTTTTTCCTAATATCCAACCTTAACCCTGTGCACAGTGCTGGTGGGATCAGCTCAAGGAACCCATAGGCAATGTTGTTTGCTATCACCAGGGCAATGACACCAGATGGATATGAAAGAGATGTGCCCTGGAGATCATACTTCCAAGATATTTCAAAGTTGAGGACACAGGACATTGCTGTGCAGGGTGTTCATGTCCTGAGGCCTTGTTCCTGTCCTGGGACTGATGGCTTCCATAGTCTTTCTTTTCCAAGTAGACATCATCCTCTGAAGAAGACATCAAAATATTGATGCCTAAATTCTTTTAAAAATGCTCTTGCTTGCACAACCCACACATGACAGCAGGTTGGTGGGCAGCTGGCCAGCTGGAACCCTTGCACCACTCATCTTTGTATAACCTTTTCTTTTGTTTTCCTGTATTTGAAAGGATCCAGAAACCAGGATCATACGGTGCCTGCGAGTGGGGCTGCTACTGTGCTGCAGTGGCCTGTCAGAAAGGCTCTGACAGGAAGAAAATATGTTTTCTGCAGCTCCTGGCTTCCTGCCAGCAGCACAATAGTGCTGCTAGAGACAGACTAGCCCAGACGGTCCTAATACATCATAATATTAGTGAGTTTTGTTCAACAAAGGGTTCAAATGTCTTTCCAGTTAATTATTAATTTCATTACAATGAAATCATTAATTACGTTTTAATGCTGAAAGACGTGGCTTCTGCAATTTATGAAACGTACATTGGGAAAAGGAAGAAAGAGGAATTCGGTGGTAATGAGCCCTGAGAGCTGTGTGAGTGTGCTTGGTGAGCTGCAGAGGCCGTGGTTCTCCGTGGGCTCCCACTTCTCAGGCTGCCCTTTCTCCTCTGCTTTCTCCCAGCTCATACTGATAAGCAGTATAGAATCATAGAATCATGAAATCATTAAGGTTGGAAAGACTTCTAAGGTCATCTAGTCCAACCATCAACTCATGCTTGTTGCCCATGCATCAACTCCACACCATGTCACTCAGTATGACATCTATCTTTGAACACTTCTGGGGACAGTGACTCCACCATCTCCCTGGGCAGCCTATGCCTGACCAGTGGGATGTGGATGACAAGCACAGCAGGCATGTGAGCAGCACCATGATACAGCTGCCCTTTGTAGGATGAAGTTTTCGTGCTAAGTCAACAGCAGTTGCACATCAGGAATTCCATATCCTTCCTTATCTCTGCTCTGGTTTGGTGTCCTCCAGGAAAGCCCTTCTTCATTGCAGTGAAACCTCCCTGAAGCAAAGCTAAGAAATGTAGGGCCAGGCTGGTCTGTGAGCTCCTGAGGAAGACCTCTGCCACAGAAGATGTCTGCATCCGTGGTTCTGGGGAGGAACATCTTTCTCTGCCACCACTACCAGAATGGTGGTACTCAGCCATATGATGGGATGAGGAGGGTTAAGACTTGGCTGTGCTGCAAGGTGATAAAAACAGCACCTCCTCTGGGGACCAGGACTGGACCACCTTTGCTCTGGGCAGTTTGCTGTGGTGGCTGTGTCATACCCAAGGGAAGAGCTGAGGCTGCAATGATATAATTACAGTCAGCAACTGTTAAAATAATTCATCTGCTTTCTGCTTTATGAGAGAAGTCGCAAATTAAAACCTGCAAAAAGGAAATTTGATGCATGACACAGTAACCCTACGGGGCATTTGACAGTCTTCTCTAAATTAGAAGTGTGTTTTGAAGGCTGTTCCTTGGAGTATTGTATTCTGCGTAAATACTCTCTCTGTTTTCATCCTTATACTTTTGGTATTTCTATAGCTCAGTATAGGAATTGCCACGCAGGATCAGAAAAGCAGTTTCCTCAGGTCAGAATCCCATTTCTTCTGGGGCCACTGCAGCAGCCTTGAGATGGGGCATGAGAAAGGCAACACCGATATGCAGATGTTAAATAACAAGTAGGTACTGTCACCTTAGAGGATTTCTTACGCAGTTCTTTCAGAGCATGTCTTTTAAATGTCATTTATTCCTCGTTTTACTGAAGGGGAAACTGAGGAGTTAGGAGGCAAATAACTTGTCTGAGGTTATTGTCTGTGAAAGATGATGGGGAAGGGAGCTCAGATCCCCCATGCCCCTCTCCAGCAATTCATCCTATTAGATGTTGCTAACTCCTGGTTCCTGTGCTTTCTGTTCACATGAAGGTTCTTCTAAAACCATTACTTCTGTTTTTTCCTCACAGATACTGCTATTTTTGTCTGTACAGCTTTTGAGATAGAATCATCAAAACTGAACACAGTGCTCAAGTGAGATCATGTCATTGGCTTTTACAACAGTGCTTTGATATGGGCATCCAGATGCCCTTCTCGTTTCGATTCCTTTGTTCTATCTCACTGTGCTGATGCAGTATTTTTTTCCAATGGCTTGCAATTAGCGTAGACCCCATCAGTAGATCTTGATTGTTTTCAAGAAATGCTGAGGTAAAAAAAATAACAGAAAATGTATTCAAGCAGTGACTGTTCCCTGTTCTAACTGACGATGGCAATCTCGCCCTCCTCTGAATAACAGAAAAAAGGACAGATATTTGAACTTCTGATAGCTTTAAAAAGGGTAATCAAGAATGTATACAGATGCATACAGGTATGTACATCTTTGCATATAATGTGATTTTTAAAAATAATTCCTCCTACAGTTTTTTATCTTATTTGCGTCCCTTGCCAATGGGAGTTCCATCTGTGCCCGTCTGTAGGCTTCAAGCTAGCCAACAGATTTGCCTTTGTCCATGGAAGTCTTTGAAAGACTCTCCAGACCCAGCTGAAATTGAAATGTCTGGTTTGAATTCTGTTGGGTTGCTTTGGAATCTGGTGGGTAGAGATGCAGAAGGTAGGATCCACAGAGTCCTTGTCACAGCTGCTGGCATAGGGGAATGAAGATTTCCAGAATGGGATGTTTTAAGCAGCCACTAGACATGGAGGACTGAGGTCTTCAGCACAGTGAAGGCTGCAAGGGAGAAGGCAGTCTGGCCTTCCTCCATTAACTACTGTGGGATTTCTGTGGCCTCAGGGCACTAAGTGCTTCCCTTACCAGTGTGTGAATGCTGGCTCATGCTGAGGACATCGAGGTGTTTGTGGATGTATGTGTTACGTTAATCCACCAGCACGCTGCCTGGGAAAGGGAGACTGGGAAATTATTTAGGGTGCAGCCAGCTCTGAGATGTGGCTGTTGCTGCAGGTCTCCTCCCAGCCCTCTTTTCTTCCCAGCAATTGGGCACTTCCAGCACTGCCATGTACCTGAGAACACCTATGAAGAAAAACCAGAATGTGAGATGGAAAAAAGCAGCAGGAGCCCTGAGGCCCATCTCCGGCACACTGTGGCAATAGAGGGAATTACCACAAAGTCAGCATTGGAAGCATCTGGCCGTCCAAGGTTGGTTGAGTTTGAAGTTTAGGAGGTAGAGACTGACCACCTGGGTTTTCCCATGATGTCACCAGATGGATTAACTTAGAAACGTGGGAAAAAAGCCAGCCTGATCCTCCTACCCTAACCTCACCAGGCATAGACACCTGGCTTCCACAGCAGCACCAAGAAACCAGCACTTATCCTCAGATGCTTAAACTGATTGCATCTCTGATCTGTTTGGTCAGCCTCTGAATGCCACTTCCCCTTGCTTGAGTCATTTAATCACTGCTGCCAATCAGCACTATTGAGCAGAGCAACAATAGTCTCAAAGCTCAATCACCTTCACAATCGTCCGTGTGTCTCCCTGCAGGGTGGAATTACTGTAGAGGAGATGCGGGGTGGTTTTGTAATTGAAATGTTAGTTCACATGTGCGTGTGTCTCACAAGGACGCGTGACTATGTGTATATAAATGGGTATGTGTGCCGTGCTTTGAAATGCAGACTAATTGTTGGGGGCAGCATGCATTCAGAAAGGAAATTATGCATTGAAACTGAATTTGCATCTTCTTAACTATTCAGTCAGCTGAGAAATACACTGAGAAGCAGCAGCACAGTGCAAGGCTTGCAGTGACACTGGGCTGCACTCGTGTGCTCAGCAGAGCGGGCTCATGTGGGCATGAGTCACAGAATCATAGAATCATTGAGGTTGGAAAAGATCACTAAGATCATCTGTAGACCCTGTGCAGGGAGATCAGCAACTTTCTCTGGAAATTGCCCTGTGAAGAGAGGGGCCTTGGGGAACCTGCTCAGCTTTGTGGAGACGGTCGGTCCCAGCTCAGTGCCAGGAACCCATGGCCCAGGGAGGCCGGGAAGTGTCCCTGCCCACCTTCCTGTCTCTTGCCCTTTCCTTCCTAGAAAAATCTTCTCTGAAGTCTGCATCTCCACCTTCAATCCAGATCAAATTTCAAACTTCCATTTTCAAATTTCAGCTCCAGAAATGGTGATTTTCCTGCAAATAACCTGAAATTTTCCCAGTGCTCATAGCTATCCATTCCTCTTTCCTTTTCAGCTTTCTCCCCTGCTTTCTCTCTGCTTCACCCCTGCTGATACTGAGCAGCCATAGTTAAACCTTTTTTGCTCTGTGCTCTGGAGCAGCCTTCATCAACACTGTTTTAGCTTTCTGGGAAAGTCCAAGCAGCAGGGACACCTGCTAGCTCTGAGTCATGCCAAGGGGCACCCAGTCCTGCGACCCTTATGCTCAAGGGCATTGCTCGGATCATTGGCGTTTGACCCTCTACATGGTGTAAGGCTAATAGTATGTAATGCTCTGTTGTGATTCATCACTCATGCATCTAGATACTAATTATAATCCACCTCTTATGTATGCTACTAGCCTATAATTTTAATCCCAAACAGTTGTGTGTGTAATGAGGCGGTGCTTTTGTGCCTTACATCCTGGTGTAAGCCTGTGATTTGCGCCATGCTGGAAATACAAATTCAAATAAGAGGGAATAAAAATAAAACAGCGGAAAACTTTTGCCCTTTGAATTTGACATATAAAAAGTGTTGCAATGACTTCAAAATTTGCAAAGCAAACAACTGAATGTACATGTGTCTGTGGCTGTGTAAATCAAGGTAACTTTCAAAGCCCAGGCTTTCTTCGCAGATGCTCATCAAAGCAGGTCTTGGTATCTGTTGACCCATGGGGAATGCCATGAGCAGGATCAAATTGGAGTTGTTTCTGCCTTTTATTTACCAGAACAGAATGTGAGTATGGCTGCATGCACGTGGAGCTGCTTCCCATTGGCTGGGCATCAGTCCTGGGAACTCTCAGCAAAAACCTTGCTGCCTCCATTGGAAACTTCTGGGCTGCCACACAGTCAGTGCTGGGATCTGAGGGGTGTGGGGTGGTTTGCTGCACACATCATGTTCAGGGTGCGGGTTCTGTGTCATTGCCAGCTCCAACAAGGTGATTCCTGCAACAGCCAAACTGGGGCCTGATGGCTGTATGAGCTGGTGGACTGTGGGACATATGAGATGGAGATGGCTGAAGAAGTGGGAGCTGTCAGGAATGCTCTTATACCCAATCAGGAAAATGCTCCACAAGGTGAGAGATTGTCCTGAAGAGCCTGGGGGTTCTGGGCACTTTCCCAGGAAATGAATGGAATAGAGGAGTCTTTCTGGGAGCTGGATAACAAGACAAGAAAGGGAGACCATATAAGCAAGGCCAGTGAGCACAAGGGCACACACGCACAGCCCTGTGTGCTGTACCCTGTAATGTCAATGCAACAAGAGCTCTGGGTCAAGTGTTGAGGCTGCAGTGAAGAATGAAGGGTTCCAAGAGCTTGGCTGTGCTCTTCTCATGGCTTCTGTGTGTCTGAGGGAAAGAAAATCCATGTTTGTGCTGAACAACTCAGTTTAACAGACAAGTAAACTAAACAAGGACATGGGGAGAGAGAGGCGTATGCTTTGTAAGTGTATGCTTTTCCTGAAGAACATATTTGATGAAAACCATGACAGAGAATGAGCAGGCACCAAAAAAAAAAAACAAAAACAAAAACAAAAAACCAACCCTAGTAATGGAATTGCTGTGCTGAAAGAAGAAACCATCTTTCCTTGGAGAATGATACTGTGGAAGAAAAGAGAAGGTGCTGAGCAGGAAACAATTACATGTTTTAAAGTAGCTGCAGAAGAAGGAAACTATTCCTTTTGGCTGCTTCTTCAAGTAAGGTACCTTGGATGGATGGTAAAGACCCTGTAAAGAAAATTATATGATTTCCTCTTGCAGATTGGAGCAGTGCAGTGCATTCATGTAGGGAGTGTTTTGATGTCTTGCATGGGTCATTGAAAAACTGGCTGGAAAATCGGATCATGAGCTACAGGGAACATTCCTGCTGCAGCAGGAAAATGCTCTGGATGTAGCAAGTGACCAAAGGGTTCTGAAATATCCTATTGTATGCAGTAATTGTTTCTACTTACAACCACAGAAATATATATTTTATTTTCCCTCCGTGATTTTTTCTTGCTTTTTAATAATAGCCTTTCCTTCACATTCAATAGCCCTTCTTATACTTTCGTTTTCCCTCAGTATTAAGACCTGATGATCCATTAAGGCAAATCCTATATTTCGAATTGCATTTAAATTGATACTGCAGCGTGGTCCGCCTGCCTCAAAACCACTTCCATTCTCTTCTGCTGGAGATCAGATGGATTTTTTCCTTCTGAAAACAGATGAGAATTTTGATTATATGTGTCATTCAAACTGCAATTCCATCTTATTAAACAGTTCCAGGCAGTTGATGCTGGGAACATTGTAATAAGGACTCCAACATCTGAGACTGTTCAGCCGAATTTGTTGGCCAATTCCATGTATTTAGTCAGGAAATGCTGGCTGTGGCTAAGTGTACAAACTGAAAGGCATATGAAAATCAGTGTTTTATTATGTCACTAATATTTGAAGTGCTTTAAGATGGCAGCTGTTCATTTCTGCACGTTCCAAGGCCTTAAGAAAAGTTATTCTCTGGACTTCTTTTGTCAGTGCACACCTTGGCATTGCGGGCTTGTTTGGCCTCATAGTAATAGGAAAAGGAGGAATGGCTTTAGGCTACAGGAGGGGAGATTTAGGTTAGATGTGAGGAAGAAATACTTTACTCAGAGGGTGGTGAGGCCCTGGCACTGCTGCCCAGAACTGTGGCTGCCCATCCCTGGAGGTGCGTGAGGCCATGGCTGGGCTCTGGGCAGCCTGAGCTGCTGGGGAGCAACTGGACGATCTTTGAGATCCCTTCCAACCTAAGGCATTCTCCAATTCTGTGATTACAATTCCAGTATGCATTAATCTTTTATTCTCAAGCAGGCGCTGATTCATCAGCCCTGATCCAAAGAAGGATTCTGTATTCTTCACTTCTAGGCATCAGATGTTCTTGAAGGACAAGCTTGCTGGTAACATGCCTGACTCTGTATGGCAGCTGAGAGGATGAGTTCCATCTACACAGGACTTGCATTTGTCCATGGGAGATCCTCAGTCTGGAATACTTTCCTGAGGAAGATGCTTCCAAATCTTTTTTTAAAATAGAGCTAATTGACTTTTAAATTCACATATAGACGCACATCTCTAGCCACTCCCCAGATCCCCAAGGAACAGACTGAGCTGTGGGGTAAGGTGAATCCCTGGTAAATCCAGGTTACTGAGCAGGGAGGAGTGAATTTAATGGAGGTGGGTGGAGAATGCAAGTGATGACGTAGAATAACATGACTGTGGGAGTGCAGAGGTCAGATTTAAAAACCTCAGGTCTTTGCTCAGGTCTCACCCAAATGAGGGTTACCTATGCACATGTGCTGTGCAAATAAGACAGATTACCCTGCCTTCAGTTAATTGATCCAGGCAGCTGGGAGACAGATTCCTGCCCTAAGGCATGGGATTTTTTTAGGTTTTTGTTTTATTCTTTTGGTGGTTTTTTTTCAAATTCACTATTGAATGTGAAATGCAGCCTCTGCTGCTGGAGACCACAGCTCGAAGGGGATGTGCATTGCAGCTGTGCACTCCATCCTGTTCAGAGGTTGGCTGAGTTGAGGAGACTTCAGTCACCAGAGGAATAAACCAGTGGTGTCACAGCACATCTGTAGCCTGGAACCTCCACAACAACTTCTAGATCACACCTAATTTTCCCCCCCTCCTATTTGCTCTGCTTCCCCTAAGGCCTCTTACAGAAATACTTCCCTCCCGGCAGTGTCGGTGCAGACCGGGAAGCATCGACTGGTGTTTAAGCCAAGGTTCCCCTCTGCAGAAAGGAGCCAGAGAACCTGGTCTGCACATCGCTGCAGCTCCCTCCACCAAGGCAAAGAACAACTCGTAGCTTTTCCCACGGATTGAGTAAAATCCCATTAAAAGGCCGCCAGAGGGGGCAGCTTCCTCTGCTGCAGCGAAGACCCAGAGAGCGGGTGCCAGCATGGCACACATTGCTGCTATTATTTATAGTGCTCTACCTATACTTATGCAAGTGGGGCTAATTAGTAGATGGAATTAGCCAACTGCTCTCGGCAGCATAATTGTAAATAATTTCCTAACGTTTCACTCACTGAGTAATGAGTTTCTCCTGGAAACACAAAAGATGAACTACTGATAATCTGGCAGTTTCCAGCAAGATGACAGACGTTAATTATATGAGATTAGGATGTGATCCTCCACTTTAAGTCAGGTTGGGATTTCTAGGCAGAGTTGAATCTTAGGACTTAATGGACTCTCGTCTATAGCATTTTATGGTTGTTTGTTTGTTTGTTTGTTTTCGTGATTTTAAGCCACCTTCTAGCTTTGCTTTTTCCCCACACATCAAGCCACCAGCAACTACTTTGCAGACGGAACTGCTGGGCCTGATTTTCTGGCAAGGTAGTCCTATAATTATGCCTGAAAAGCATGTACAGAGTCAAGATAACTTGTGTTTACAAATGACTGTGCCATCAGAGAAGTCCATTGCAGGTTCAGGGGTGGAACTGGAGTCTGGATTCCATTAGGATCAGGCAGATATCAACTGAAACATGGGATGTAAGCACCAGAATAGTGGTGCCAATAACACCAGGATGCAAAATCGCTGTCTGAGGCCATGTCAGCAAACTGGATCTTATCTCTGATGTTTTTGAAGGGGCTCTGCTGACTGCTGGCGGTCCTTGAGAACTTCCTTTGAGCTAAGGGGTGAACACTGGAGCTGAGACGGAATCCCAACTGCATGGAGAAGCTCCATCTGCTGATGCAGCTGTGTTTCTTCTTGATTCAACAAAGATTTTCTCTGGTTCCTCTTAACCAAGTGCTGACAAAATCCCTCCTTCAGGAAGGTCGCAGTGGTCACTCATATGAAATCAAGTGTGAAACCAGGAGCAAGGATGTGGACTTGAGCTAAAGAAGTCCATTTTTATACTTCTAGCTGAGGCCCAATCATTCTTATGTATTCTGAATCAGACATTGGGTAGTTTCCATGTTTGTATGAAAATGGAATTTAGTGTATGGTAATCTTGCTGTTTTCTCCGTATTCACCAGTTTTCTATAAATAATACAAATGCATGATAATCACCACTGGAACTGTTCACTAAAATGAAAAAGGAGACATTATTCATTAAAATAAAAAGATATTCATAGACATTTGCTGGGATGAAATCCCCAAGCACCAGGATATGCAGAAGCAGTGTTTGCTTTCTGAGCTTTTGCAAACAGCCTGTTTCTATTCCTGCTGTTGTTTGCTGCTGTGCCATCGTGGGTGTGGAACATTGCCTTTTAATTTCCCCATCTGTGCCCTGGGGATGATGACCCTGTGCCATGTACACGGTGCTCCCCTTCCCTCCCCAGGCTGTGTGCAGGGAGGTGTGACCAGTGGCAACTGCTGTGTTGATGCTGCTGGCCCTCCAGCTCCTGACACAGTGCCTGAGTGCAGCTTAACCACTTGCACTCAGGTCCTACCAGGGCACTCTGGTGCTGATAGCACACACGGGACCTTTCTTCCCACACCCCTTCCGTTGCTGTGCTGGCTTACTCTGATTTGGCAGTATTCGGCTAAGTGCTGGAGGTCAGTGCTCAAACTATCCTGAATATTCTGGTGCTCCAGTCCTGTTGATTTGAAATGGAGTTAATGGTTTAAATGCCTTTGAAAATCTGCGCCTCGGAGTTTGAAGTGCACAGGCTCAGCCTGAATTACCAAATTCAGCCATCAGTATGTAAAGCAGAGCACAGCTGGGTGTGGAAGAAGAATATCCTACTCAAGTCTCTGGAGCTGAGGTTCAGCAATCATCACCATTTCTGTTGCCTGAAAGCAAGAACCTTTACATTTCCCTCTGCAGCAGGTGGAGCCCGGCAGCACTGATGCTCCCAGCTGCTGCCAGATGTGTGCCTTCACCCAGTGCTGCACTCTAGGGCTGCCCACACCTCCCACACGTTGTACAGCCTCCATCTGCACTGGCAAATCATGGCATTATTTTCCCTCCCTGCAACTTTTCAATCAGCAGAAACATCTCTCACCTCAATTCACCTAATTAACTGTCAGGAGTTGATCTTTGGGCTGAAATTGGTATTTGAAGTAGAAATGTGTGAACAAGCTCTACTGATGGATTTTGTTATTTATTGGTAAGTGGAATACAAACTCACAAAGAGCTGGTTCAGCTGAAGGTTACTTAATCTATTTGTTTCTATTATTGTTGGTTTTTTGTGGATTTTTTTTTTTTTTTAATGTAATGGCTTGATTTTGAATTAATTTGTTTACCAGGCTAGCCTTAGTCACATCCCTCCTTTGAGGGCAATTTTATGGAACCCTTACAATTAATAATAAGAGCAGTCTTTACATGTACTCCCATCCTTCATTCTCCAGCCATCCTTCAGACCCACGCAGGTCAGTGAGCCCCACACTGCATCTCACCATCAGCTGCTCAGAATGCTGCCAGACTGTAAGGATTTGGGCTGAGGATGTCTGCAGAAAATTTCTGCAGCTGCTTTGGTCGGGAAAAAAACTCCAGAGAAGGAACACAAAGGGAAATTGTTTTACTCATCCTAGCAGAAAACAACCCAGCAATCTGTCCATTGTGAATGTCCATGAGGGTGGATGGCGATAGGACAAGGGGAATGGTTTTAAACTGAGACAGGGGAGGTTTAGGTTAGATATTGGGAGGAAGTTTTTCACACAGAAGGTGGTGAGGCCCTGGCACAGGTTGCCCAAGGAGGCTGTGGATGCCCCATCCCTCGTGGCATTCAAGGCCAGGCTGGAAGTGGCTCTGGGCAGCCTGGTCTGGTGGGTGGTGACCCTGCACACAGCAGGGGGTTGAACTGGATGAGCATTGTGCTCCTTTTCAACCCAGGCCATTCTATGATTCTATGATTCCACTTTGCTTTAGGACTGGGATCTGAAAGTTCTTCTGAGGATTTTCCTGTTCTGAATCTACTCCAGATGCATTCAGAGTAATGGAGATGTGTTGCTGTAAATGCTGCCTCCTGGTTTTGTTTGCAGCAGGTGTGCTCAGGTGCTGCTAGAGGAGGAGCAAAGGACAGCCCAGACCTGCAGAAAGCCAATGCAGGCACAGGGCATCTCTCCCCTGCCCTTATGGGCCTTTGCTGATGCTCAGGCAGCATGAAACAATAAGTTACCAGCTTCCTTTTCTATGCACCCCACGTCCCATGGCTCCACATAGGGCTGCAGCTGGTGATGTTCTGTGCAGGTTTTCCATCAGTATCCCCTCCTGGCTGGAAATCCTGCTCCCTCATACTGAGCCTGTCGTTTTCTGGCTGGGAACACCTCTTTATCTGCTTTCTTGAGTAAGAACTCAGACCTTCACTGCTCGTTGCTGAAAATATTTTAGAAAGAGAATATTTAAATTTTACATAAAACATTCACAAAAACCCAAGGTCTTAATTCTTACATTTACTCATTGGCATTTACTATTATCTCCTATCTTCTTCCACTTGTGTTCCCTTTCCTTATCTTAGCTTATCCTAAAAGTACCTAATATCTAAATTGATTTTGTTTTGGTCATATCTAGATGAGAACAGTTCAATCTCAGAAGATGAGCTGTCAGTTCATTATCTGTCTCCTTAATTGGGCTTATTTGGAGTTGGAAAGCCAAATACTCCACTGGCAGAAACTATTGACACTAGAGGAGCATTTGGCCATCAAAATCATGTACTTTTTATTGCTGTATGTTATTTATTAGTTCGCATAGCGCTTTTAATTAAATGTCACTGCACAGTGATGTATATCCATTAATTTTGCATTAATGCACACCCCATCAAATGCATTCTAGAGTCTGGCACTGGGATTTGGGGCTGTTTTGTTTCAGATACCAACTTGCTCTGACCTTACGTGTATCTGTGAGAAGGTGGGTTGATGCTTCCTGCCCCAAATGACGCACAGCAGCATCTGGAGAAATCGCAGTACAAAAACAGTATTTAAATCTAGATGGAGTTGCTTGATAACCTTTGGCATCCTGGATGCTGAACGCTTTCCCAAATAAAGACTAAACATGTGTAAGGGAGGACAAAAAGGTCTGCAAATATTTGCTTATGCTTTTAGAAGCTCTCCGGACACATTTGCAGAGCAAAGTGCCAGCAGAAGGGCTGGCAGAGCATAGCAGCACAGAGCAGGATCCCAACTATTGGAAAGGGATTTTTTTGCATGATGAGGGTGCAACCCTGCCTCTCCCAGGTTTGCTCCCTTTTTGCAGGCATCAGGACAGGCCAGGTTTGCTCTGTGGAGCTGCTCACATCAAAAAATAAAGTGTAATTCCTGGACAGCTATTCTGTGACTGGAGAATTTCAAATGTGCTATGTTCATGTCCAAGAAGGGGCTGGAGGAAGAGTCCCGTGTGGGCAGAGAGCTGGGGACATTTGGATGGAGGGTGAGCAGTGGGGCAATAAATGGCTGTGGTAAGTTCATTGACAATTGTGCTAGCTCGACTGGCTGTGTGCTTATGGACTGTCTGCTTGCCTAATGGAAAATAAGTGTTTATTTCACTTTTGTTTACAGTCAGTATCTCCTAAGATTCGTTTTCTGGCTGCTGTGCGTTACTCTATGCTATGTTGTTTGGATGTTGAAGTAATGAGATAGTAATTCACCCTCTTGAAATACAGCTCGAAATCCTGGTCCTCCTGAGCACCATGCTCAGATACCACAAACCCTCAAGGGGCTGGGACTTCATCCCCGCTACTGAGTATCTTATCTTTATTGAACCTGGAAAGCTTTCTAATAAAGATGTGCATCTGAATCAGCCATCAGGCAGTCAGAATGGTCTTTTGGGTCTGGTCTGGCATCACATCGAGCTGGAGGAGAGGGCTTGGGGTGTCCCAGCATCTTCTGAGCTGCAGTGCAGGAGGCACAGCAGCCTGTGGGGAAGGTGCTCCAGCCCCACAGTTTGTCAGACCTGCTGGAGGCAGCGATTTATACCAACCGAGGATCCAATCTGTGCAGTCTGGTTGAACTTTGATTTCTGCTCGGATTCCGTTAGCGCTCCGTGAGCATTTCTTTGACAGGAGAAATTTTTCACTATCTTTAGAAAAAAAGCAGAAAAAAAAAAAAAAAAAAAAAAAAAGCAGCTGCGTTTTGGGTGAAGCTGCCGCTTTCAGTACATCTGCACACCCGCACTGTGCACTGCCAGGCATGCACAGAGCCTCATTTTGCATAATTACATTGGTTTTTAACCATGGCAATATATTCAGATCTTCAGACACCCGGCTGTCAGATCCAGCTCTCTGCCACCCTGCAGGAAAAGCAACTACATCTGTGCAAAGGCACTGGTGAAGAGCTCAAAGGTGCCTCCACCTCACCATCAAAGGTGCAAGGAGTGGATGCAGCACTTGGGTTGACCATGGCAAAGGGGGAAGCCACCCAAACTGGCTGCCAAAGTAAACCTCGGGTGGTCAGGAATAATTGAAAAGTACATCCAGCAAAGGAAAAGGAGCTTTAAGGAGTGAGTTGATCCCTTGTCTTTCAGTTTGTGGTGGTGGATCTGCTTGTTGAGCTTCCTCAGCCTTCAGTGCCAAAGTTCTTTGTCTAAGCAAAGAAGAGGAGAAGCTCTGCAGATAAATGGAGGGATGAAAAAAATAAATAAATAAAACAAAAGCAGCCAGTTACTACTTCTGCACCCAGCTTCTTTCCCATACCATCCAGAATGCAATGATTCTCCCAGGCTTTCTCCCTTATGCCCACTTGGGCCAATCAATGGACAGTTTGATCCCCTGCTCTCAGCCTCGCTTTTAAGAAAGACCATTTCCAAAGGAGCATTCCTGCCCAACAGCAATTACAATTTCAAATGAGTATCTGCTTGTTGTTGGATCCTGGTGTACTTGATTGAATTTCCATGTGGTTCCCTGCAGACTGGCTGAGGATGTGTGTGGCTGAGACCTGTCAGGGCTGACGCAGGGAGGACTGATCCTGCTCCAGGGCAGGAAAACAAACGAGGCAATCTCATGAGGCCCCTCAGGCCCTGAGCTCCCACCGTGCAGGAGTCACACACATACCTTTCTCTTTGTATTTAACAATACTGAAGAAAAAGCCCTGTCCTATGACAGTGAAATGGCACTGCTACGAAGATGAGAAAGCATCCTTCTTTTGTAGAAATTAAATAGAAAAATGCATCTGTCTGCTGTTCAGAGTTTTAATGGACAGTGGAAGATAGTCTTCTTTCTTTCCTCATGTGGTCCAAGAGCTGAAGTCACCAAAATGAGAAACTTCAGAAAGTTAAAGGAGGGGAAAAGATTTTGCTGGTTTTTCCTTTTTTTCCCTTTCTTTTCTTTGTTTTCTTTGTTTTTTTTTTTTTTTTTTTTTTTTTTTTTAGATAAATGCCATTGGGGTACAATGGAAATTAAGAACCATAATGCTGTCTTTCTCTCTCATCTCCATTCAAAAAAAACCCCACAAACAAACACAAAATAAAACATTTAGGGACAGAGCCAAAGTATGATCTTGATTAATGCATCCAGATGTAATGCTGAAGTGAATCTCAAGATATAAATACAACAGTTTCAGGCTCCCACTTGTGCAAGAGAGATAAAAATCTAACACGGGCTCCAAAATTTCTCAAGCACCTTCCAAGGCTCAGTCAGGCCCACATGCAAAGTCCAAAATAAACTGAATTTACTGGAAAATCCCCAGGATTATGTCTAGAGCGATTCCAAGACTTCTCTGCTTTCCAATTCAAATGAGCCCTATTACACATCAGGAATGTCTGGAGGAGAAATACAGCCTGTTTCATAAAGCCTTATTATATATTTTAATGCACACAATGTAAACATGAACATGTCTCCTGGATATTTTGTTGCTTCAGTCTTATAATTCTGCATGCTCCTTGCTTACTTATGAAAAAGTCTTCAGATAAAAAACCAAACCAAAACAAAGCACTTTTGTGATATTTATTTTTCTGCACAAAGGCTACAGCTGCCAATCCCAGCTGTGCTTCATGGGCATGTTTCAGTCATTCAGTTCACTTTGATCTGACAGAGGTGCAACAAATTGGGATGAGTCAAGTAAGTGCCATTCAAGAAACAGACTCCAAACCCAGGTGATGATAACCTTGCAGCAGGCACTCATCCACCCCCAATACATTGATGATTAAGAGAATCCTTAGGCTTCTTTTCCATCACCAGCAAACACCCAAAAGTTGCATATGTCCTTGCACTGCCCTGCATCACAGATGACCCTACAGACAACCTCTCCTGCTCTACCCCACCCCACAGTGCCTGTCCGAGAAGGGCCACCTATTGCTAAAGGCTCAGATAAGGATCTTCACACCAGATCCATATTGAAAACAGGCTACAGAAGCCTGCTTTTGCAGGTTGGATGGAGCAGGTCTGGTCAGGCTTCTCATGTTGCCTCCATCATCTGCCTGCAACTACCTTTGCTGTGTCCTTCACAGCATGGCAAAAGCTAGGTCCACACATGGCTATGGGGTTGGTGAGGACCTGTAGCACGTGGTTTAAAGAAAGAAGGAGTTTCAAATTCTTCCACAGGAGTGGATAAAGATACAAAGAACAAAATCCAAGCAGGTTTGTTCAGATCAAGGAATCCTGCAGCATAATCCCACATCAGTCTGAGCCAAAAGGTCAGGCTGGCTCTTTCCCCAGTGAGTTGACATCAAGGTAGTGGTGCCCATAAACCACCTTCACCTGACATAAACAAAGAACAGAAGAAATCCTGTTTACGGTGTCTTTGCCTCAGGGACCCAATTCCTTCTTTGTATGACACCCAGAAAAACTTTCAACCTTCAGAGAGATACCGGAAACAAAATACATGTTCTTCAAGCACTAAGATAGTGGCAGAAGGACATGCAGGTAAGTCAGTGCAGCTGTCACTGCATGCACCCACAAGCCCTCATCACCCTGAAGAGCCTTGGCTGAGCCCCAGGGCTGTGTTTAAACTCAGGTCCTTCTGTTGAGCGGGGCTGTGGTTGTGTTGTATCCATCTTTGCTCCTTGCTGCCTCCATTGTGTCTGCTAAGGGTGGCCTTGGCACTTTCTTACCCATGGGCTTGCCTGGTGGTGGCTGGGCCAGGCAGGGGATGGTACTGTTCCCTGGGTTCCAGTTGGGAAAGTGTCATTTTGGCCAAAATACAATAAGGTTGTTAACTCATTTCTGGCACTGAGCTGAGCACAAGATGCTTCTGCTATGCTTTGGTATCACTGAAGGCTGGTGACCTTTTAATATGTTCTCTTTTAGTAGCAGTCATTGCTCAGACAACTTCTTAAATGTGAAATAATACCTTTTTCTTTCAGGAGCAGAAAGGTACAGAACGAGGGCATTCAAACATCTGTTTCATTTTGCATTTTCAATTCTAGCTCAGATAATGGGAGCTTTCACATAGGAAAGAAAAACCAGCAAGAGTCCCCATTATTTACCAATCTACAGAGGTATAAATCACAGAGCTGATAAAGCCTGTGTGATTTGGGTTTTGTGGGTTATTAGTGCAACTGGCTTGTGAAGCTCTTTTTTAACATGCAAATGGCAGTGCTTTATTTATTGTGGGTGGGATTGATTACCCTCTGGAGGGGTCCCCATTGAACCTAGCATTACTTGCATGGATCATGAGAGGAGGGGTGTGATTTCTTTAGTCCCATAAAGCCTTTCTTTAAGGCTTAGCTTCGTGTTCTCTGCTGCTGAGCTCCCTAGCAGGCTGATAGCTACTGTGGCACTAACAGCTTCAGTAGGAGGTAAAGGGCTTGTGGAGCTGGGAAAGCTAAATATCACTGTCCGTGTGCCTGCTCAGTTGTACTGAAGCTGGTGCTACAGGCAGTGCTGCTCAGACTGTGATTTGTAAGGGGGGTTCAGTGGATGTTGGCACTGTAAAGCATTACTCTTCCAAGAAGCAAGGATTTCTTTTGCTCCCTTTCAAGCTCTCTGAGCAAGCTGAAGTCCTGCAGCATGTAGTCTTTCCCTTTGCTTTTGGGAACCACTGGGTTTGCCCATAGCCAGAGGGTTGCCAAGATGTGCAGACGCAGCACGGTGCAGTTGGTCAGTGAGAAGCAGGGCTGATCTCCCTACCTGCAGACGAGCTAGTCATGCTAATTAACTGCATGTTATTTCAGGATGCTCCTGTCTCAACGAGAAGTTTAGTCATCGTACTGTGATTAAGAGTTCCTCTCCTTAATGAGGTTGGTGGTTTCAAGGATGGTCATATCGACCTCAATAAAAGTACTTATTTGCTCTAAGGATTCCCATACAGAGACTTGTAAAAAGGTTAGTTTTTACTTGACTGACAACAAGAGGTTCATGTATCCATGCTGAGATTGCACCTGGGAAATTGCTGGTTAGGAAAGTACTGGAAAGGCTCTGGCTAGGGTTTGCATTTTGCTCTTTCAGCTTGATATGATACAGAACATTGGATGTTCCTGAATCTATCATAGGAGTGTACCATACACACCTGAAACTACCTGAAGCAGCATATATATGGCGTAAGATCCCTAAGCAATTACTTAATAAATCTGCAGCTGTTGAGTATATGGATTTTCTTGTGTTCTTCTAGAAAGAGATATATTAAGCAGCTTCCAAAGTCCATTCTGTGAAATCTGCCTTACTATAGAAAGCGGATCTAAAGAGGAGAACTTTGTCAGTAATGTCTTCTGCAGTGGATTTCCACTGATGATGCTTTAAGGTCTTCAGAAATAAATTTTTCAGATGAGAAGATAAGTTATAAGAGCAGTGAGAGGGGCAGGAAGGATGCTGCAGGCGAGGGAAGAGCAAGGGTTTGTCTGCCAGTTCTGCTGCAGCTTTGATGCTTTTCACTTCCTCGCGAGGGGAATGACAGGGGCTGCAAATATATTCATTTTCTTCCTGCAATAAATCTCACTGGACAAACTGTTGTCAGGAAAAAACCCAACAAAACAAACCTGCTGTTTTCCAGATGGGGAAGCAGCTCTGTGACATGAGCCTTGGTCTGAGAATAATGCGGGGATTATATTTATTTCCTTGCTGAGGAGGTGGCCATTCACTGCACATGGAGGTGGCAATACCCTGCTGAGTGACAGCAGAGCTGCACAGGCTGGTGATGGAGCAAAGTGGGCAGCAAAACTGAGGGCACTGGGGGCATCAAGTTGTCAAATAATTGCACTGCTGGAATGTTGCGTAGCAACAACTGAGATCCTCTGTGGTTTTATAGTCAGAGCGTGGGCTTCATAGAAACCTCATCTGCCATACAGATGGCGAAGAGTCACATCCAGAAACATGAAGTGAGCAGGCACATCGTACCCAAATGCAGCCAGTGGACTGGCTTCCTGTGGTCTTCCCTATTGGCAGCCAACATTTTCAATTTGTTGCTCTTAAAAGCCTGTCCTGATGAAGGTGCCAAACACAGTCCTACAAAGCTGATGCATTTTTCCTACCCAGTTTGGCCAAGGGATGTCTTCCTACACATCACTGCCATCCCAGAACAGTCTTTGGCAGACCCATGGTTCTCCTGGACCTGGTGCATGGTTCCTGCACCACCAAGCCCTCCATCCCATGTTTGCTACAGCAAATATTGAATGGTTTGAGTACATGTGGCTCCGCTTTGCCACAAAGCATCTTGCTGGCTGGCTTCAAATTGTATGGGTTCAAAAAAGGCATTTCCTACGGCCTCTCCTGCACTGCAATTAGAAAGGCAAGATCAGAGAAACACCAAGAAGAATTCCTCTCTTTCCAGTGATTTGTTAGGGTTCTAACTATGTCAGCTGGAGATGGCTTCTGTGCAACCTGGAACTACTCCGGTACTCATAAATAAGTAAGTTATAAAATCACCAGCTCGAAGACACAGCATGTTACTGTGTTGGAAACAGCTTTCTGATTCCTATGCGAAGGTCAAAAAGCAAAGCTCAGCCCCCAGCCCCTGCCAAGTGAACACTGACAGCCCTGGCAATGAAAGCTCAGCTCGTGCACCGTCAGCTTGGTCTGTGTCATGCATGCATAGAGTGGGTGAGAAGCCTGCAATGGGCTCCTTCTGGGATCTCTGCCCATCCTGCGCCTGTTGCGAATCTCCTTTGTGTTGGGTGGTGTGAAATTTGTGCCAGGCCAGGCAAAGCCGCACAGACTTTTTCAGTCTTCCTAACAGAAATCGGAGGATGCTGAAATACTTCATTTCCCTTAATGCAAGAACCTTCTAATTTCCAGCCTAAACTTACTCTTTGCCCTGGGGCCATAATTTTTCATTTGTTCTTTTGTCACTGTTACATTTTATATCTGTGATGAGGACAAATTGGGGATTTAATTAGCATTGCTAGGAAGCTTTGCACTGCGTACAAATGGAAAAACTTGCAATAATCACAATATGGTTACTGCTTTCGTATGATTAGCTGAAATTACATTGATTTTCCTCTTCCCTTATTTCACATAAAAGCATCTTTTTATCAGCAGTATACACAAATGTTACCCTATGGGGGGCTGCTGTAGTTGCTCTAGATTTTAAGAAACCACTATAGCTTGTTTGTAAATATGCCCCATAATTTATAGTGCTATTACTCCTTTTGTGACAGCTTGGAAAGCAAACAGCTGAGGAAGACCTGGAGATGTGTAAAACTACAGGAGAGAGGGAGGGGATGGATAGAGGTTGACTGCTCACCAACTCCCCTGGTACAGGAATTAGAGGCTTCACAGGAAGCCAGGAGAAGCCAAAGCAAACCCAAAACAGGAGCTAAAAGGTGAATCTTCCTACCCTGATCTGCAGCAGCCTGGCTCTGGCTGGCACTAAGGTCCCCTTCCACGTATGCAGTGAGCACCTTCAGTTTATCACACACATTTCCTCTGATGCCATTCATGTATGTAACTTGTGTAAATGAAAGTAAAGCCCTGAGGTTAAGAAGTGTTTTAAAGCCAGAAAACTTATGGAGGCGGACAGGAGAAGAGCATGAAAACATCTCCATTGATTTCAGTTGCAGTCAGCTTTGTCAAAGTACCCAGTTTACAGGTTTAGGTAAATCATCCCAGCAGTGTGAATCATTGCTGCTGTATCTATTGGAATTCTAACTAAAGGGGATTCTCTTCTCTTTGACTACTTATGAGCATTATAAAAGAACCAAGGAAGGGTTGTTTGTGCTATCTTGGTGAAATAAAACGAAGTTTAGTGTAGGTTGACCCTTCCTATGAACATGTCATTGCTCCCACTTTTTTTTTTCCTACTGAATAATGTTGATTTTATCATGCCAGAACATCGATCTTCTTCCCAGGCTCTGCCTGTCCCACCTCCACCTGCTGTCCTTTACCCAATGCTCACTGGTGTTACTTTGAATTGGAGCAGAAAGTTCAGAAGAATTCAAAGAGAAGTGTTGATTCTCCACCAAACATATGAAGAGAGGCAGAACTGGTGCTCCTTGGCCTATCTGTCTATTTGATGCTCAGTATAGGAAAAAGGAAGGAAAAGCAAACTTTTCTGAGGGGTTTCTCCAACATACTCACTGCTTGGCTTCCCTTGCTAGATCTTATCTGAAGCAGTGGATGCAGGGAGCTAACACTGTGTTTTACTCTCAGAGTAAATGAATGTATTTCTGCAGGTGGTTTCACACCGGCGCAGTCTTGTTGGCTTCTTCTGGAAACTGGGATCGAGCTCAGCTCCAGCTCTGATTGTGTAAATATAGAAATAGAGCTTTGGTTCAAATGCATCTGAGCCTCTACCATTTCATAGACCACTTTGGAGGTCTGTTTAATGCTCCAAAGCACAGCGCCAACCCCACTGTAAAGCATGTGGTTAAGAACTATTAGTAAAAAACAGTCTTTATTTTCTCTGTGTTCCATATATGTGTTTTCTGAAGGACTGCAAGGACTGCTAGGGTGGGGTGTAGGATGGAGAACTGGAATGAATTCATGTATCTCCAGCATGGATCGGGGCAATGAAGGGATGGTGATGGGTGGGGGCTCTGGGTGAGTGAGGAGATGACTCCTCCACTCTTTGCTGGCCTTTCGGGGAAATTCGGATGTTTGAAAATGATGAAGTCCAATTCTGGAAGTTCTGTTCACATGGAATAGATTGAGAATTGTTTCTGAGAAATCCTCCAGGAATCCAGAGATGAAGCAGGCAGGTAGGATGTTCTATGGGAGTTTTACGGGTTCGGTTCATGAGGTATCCATCTGCCCAGTAAGTGCTGAAATTCTGCAATTTCATCACATAGCTGCAGCCAGGAAGGAGGTCTGCTGCCCAAAATACTAGATTTAGCCCTGATGTGTGCAATATATTTTATATCTCATAGAACTATTCACACCTTCAGACAGTTCTCCCTGCTCCTAGCTATCGGACAGCTCAAATACATACTAAGGCCACAATACACTGTAAGGATGGCTCAGCATTTCCCATTTTAAGGCCTTTTTTGCTACTTATAACTGAAATTTTCTGCATTGGGAACCTGTCTCAGTCTGAATGCTTTTCGAAAGGTCTCAGCAGAAGTGGGTGAGCAGTACGGCACTGGGAAATGTTGTATTTTACAAGTGTTAAGGGTGACTTCTGCTGTTGGAAGGAGAGCTGTGTGTTCTCATCTGAGGTTTAAGGTGTCACAGCTGCATCCACTTGTCCTAGAGCATGGTTCGGAGAGGTGGAAGTTTTCACATTGAGAGAAATGGACTGTGGAGGCAGGAGGTACATTTAAGTAGTTCCATTGGGATGAATCCAGAAAGCCAGATGAGGCTCCTTCTGATCAGTAAATGTGTTTTAACTGGCTTCAGCAAACCCAGATGTACATCCAAGGAGTTATGCTTCCCTAGAGTAAACTCTCCTGATGTGAGCTTCCACTCTGTAAGTGTGGTTTAGCTACAGGACCTTCTTAGTGAGCACACCTGCTCTGCAAATTTGTGCAGCATCACATCTGCCTGCAAAGGTCTGGGAGGCGGTTAAAAAAAAAAAAGGAGGTTTAATTTCTGGCTGCACAGTGCCAACAAAATGAATACAAGTTATGGTTTGCAGCTACCTAATAGACCAACACTGCTATCCCCATGCAATGGGCTGGCTCTACATTTCAGTGTATTGCAGGGAAGAGAGGTGCCAGGAGGGAGAGCTGAGCCAGGATCTGACTCTTAGGGACCCTGCAGCCTTTTGCATATGAGCTCACTCTGCATTGACCTTACCCATGTGCTGTTACATGCTTTTTTTTTCTAAGAAAGTTCATAAAGGAAAAGCAAATCTCAAATAATAAACCATCTTATGTTGCCACCCAAACTTCCACCAGCTCTCAAATTGCGTACCTAAAGATGAGTTTCTCACTGATTTCATTGTTCTGACCACAGTCTAGGTGGCATCTCAGTGGCTTCTGTGCCAGCTGGACCTCCACCAGACCATAGCAAAGTCTCTATCTGTGATGCCATATCTCAGCCCATCAGCATCTCAAGGCTGCCCTGTGTTCCCTTTGCTCCCACCACCCTCCTCAGCACCAGTGCTGTGAGCATTCACAAGAGGATGGAGAGGAAAGGTGCCCCGTGGAGCTTTTCCTTCTGCCATCCCTTCCCAGTTGTGCTCCTGCCCACACGCCAGCACTCCCGTGTCACTGTTTACTACTCAGGCAGTGACAGGGAAAGTATTTTTCTCCTCCCATGCTACAATTGCCGACAGTTAGCCTTCAGAAACATAATGACCAGCCAGTGTGAAACTGTTAAAATTACCTCATAAATAACTCTTAATGCACAGAGAACTGGGAGTTGTGGCTCATAGATAAATTACTCGCTGCCATTATGGAGCATTAAACCATGGCTAATATGGAGGTCTCCATAGGGGTTTCATTAAACACCAGAGGTTTTCCATAGATTTAACCATTGGGGAGCTACACAGCTCTCGCTAACTGTCAGCTCTATCATGTTAGAGATAATGCACTTCTGCACAGGAGAACCGGGGATACTAATGGACAGCAAAGTGCCTACATGCGAAAAAAAAACCCCAAAAAATCTCAATGTTGTTAACACTCTGTGGCAGAATGCTGCTTGCAGCAAGCTTTGAGTTGTCTGTATTGTTTTGGAAGTTGTTTCCTTTTGCATGAAGACGTTAAGGAAGTGTGATAGGAATTGCCTTCTTCCAGCCAAGGTCATAGAATTATAGAATCACAGAATGGTCTGGGTTGAAAAGGACCACAGTGATCATCTGGTTCCAAACCCCCTGCTATGTGCAGGGTCACCAACCACCAGACCAGGCTGCCCAGAGCCACATTCAGCCTGGCCTTGAATGCCTTCAGGGATGGGGCATCCACAACCTCCTTGGGCAACAGGAGTAGCAGCTCAGGCTGCCCTGCCAGCCACAGCCATTTCCAGATCTCTGCAGCTGGCTGGGCTGGGAGAGACGCACTGCAATTGTTCATTGGCTGCCTGTGACAGATCAGAGTGACCATGGGCATGTCTACCTGTGCCACCATCACAGCTGACACTGCCCGGTGGAGGTACCCTCTGACAGGACACATCCTCATCTACATCTGCATGGCCAAGCACTGACACTGGGCTGCCTCCACCCAGCCGTGGTCACTGAACAGTGCTAGGAAGCCCCAGGCTCTCCATGATCAAGGGAGCTGAGAACTGGACTCATGCATGGTCATACTCACCCCTCAAGCTCCCTCAGCTGTGTTGTGGTGATGCTGCTGCTCCTCACACCATGCAGCTTCCAGCATGCAAAAGGTCCTGTGCACTTGTGCTTGCAGAGCACGGATGGCCTTCTGCAGCAAAGGCCAGAAGAACAGATGGTGCCTACCAGCTGAGATCCTGGGAGACTTAATGGCCACCATGAATGTATTTATAGCTTCTTCTTGTAAGAAACTTCTGGAATTACCACTAATACAAACTGTATTTCTGAACTGTGTTTTTCCATTCATATCACCTTTTCTATTGCTGCCATACTATAGATAATTTTAATATGAAAATATTGCAATCTTTAAATCACTATTTTTTAATATGTTCAGTATTAGTGTTGTGTCAAAGATATGTCCTCTTTGTCACTCTAGTGAAATTGTTCTTAGTCTCAAAGCTATTGTTGCTGTCATTCACATTGTAATTAATGTGACCACACCACTGGCAATTCTACTGACACTAATTAGAGGTGTGAACAGGAATTCACATGCAGCAACATTCCCCATTGGGTCTCCATTTCTCTCATTCCAACCCACTGTTTCAGCTGAACAGTGGGTGGACAATAGCAAAGCACATGAGCGAGAACTCATTGTGGCACATGAGCACTGCATCCATGGGAAAGCTGTAGCTTTTCTCTGTGAAATGGGCACCTGATGGTTTTGTGGGCTGACCAATTCTCTATGCACTGTTTAGACAGCAGTGTGGTTGCCAGCACAGCCCAGATGGCATCCAGCCATACCTGGCTTTCTGCATGTGCATAGGAGGACTGCCAAACAAGTGAGCCTTGGTTGTTTGGAAGTTGTGTACAAGGTCAGTTATGGCTAGGAATACTGGTGCTACACTGGATGAGTGCAAACCATTGCCATCTACTTACAGATAGAATCACAGAATCGTTAAGATGGGAAAAGACATTAAGATCACTAAGTCCGACCCCAACAGATCCCATCATGCCCACTCACCCCATCCCTCAGTTCCACATCTCCACACATCTGGAGCACTTCCAGGAATGGTGACTCCACCATTGGAGGTGGTTCTCGGGGCAGGGTGGGTGTGCTATTGGGGCACACTCATCCTGGTGTGCTGCTGTCCTGGCGAGGAGCTGGCTGAGACATGCCCTGTCAGAAAGGGCTGGGAACTACAACAGAAAAGGAAGAATTAGGATAAGACACAGCTGAGCAGTGCTTATGAGTTTCATAGTTTAAGCATTCCTCCCTCTGGTATAACCAATTCATTTCATTTTCTTGAGAAACACAGCTTCTGGCATTTGGAGACTGAATTAGGTGATGTGATTACTCCTTTAAACCGAAATCAGATGCTAATCCTTCAGGCATCCTGATCTTTCTGGCTTCTTTTCCATTCATTTCTCCACGTACAAATTTAAAAGGTGGACTACTATTACTTAAATAGTTTTAAAAACTCCACTTGTTTTCCTGACCCTGATTTTTGCCTCAGTGGGATAGAAATGATGTCCACTGTGTCTCCAGCAAACCCTGCTCTTTCCAATAAAAAAACCATCTGAGATCTGAAGGGAGAAGATAGAGGTAAAAAGAATTAACTGTTCCACCGAGTGATCAAGAATTTTAATCCTAACCTGCAGCTGGGCTGTACTTAGCTGATAGGAGAACATCATGTGGCTTGTCCAGTCCCACAGCTCCTGCTGAGCCCTATCTGAGTTCTCATCCTCTGGGTTCATTCTCTGCACTGCAGTGGGCAGGATCTGGCCTGGCAATACTGCTTCTATATGATTTTTGTTCTGCTGTGATGCAGTTATGTGTTAGGCAGGTAAAGAGAATGTATAGAAATACTGCAAGCCTTCCACAATGCTTTATTCTGATATCTGCATAACACGAGTCTGCCCTGGTATGGTTATTGCATCAAATAACTTCTGAACCAGCGTTCAGTGGCCAGTTATTTTAAAGTGCTCCCAATATTTTTTGGCAGTGATAAAAAGGATAAATAGGGAAATGCACATATTCACCTCCGCACGAAGGCCAAAATCACACGTGGTAGAGATAGCTAGAAACAATAAAGTCCAAGACTGAAGAAAGAAAGAGAAGGATAAAGCCTTATGGTTTAATATGAAGGAAAATATATGGCAGAATCTTTCATCTCTGACCGTGTTTGCTGCAAAGCAATAAGATACATTGGCTCTGAATGGAGAAGATAAGAGAGTGGGATAAAAACCAAGCTTTGGTACAGCAAACATGGGAGCTAAATTATTGCCTTGTTTTTATTATTACAGGCACAAAAATAGTGGGAAGACAGAACTGCAGGGAGAAAATGCAACTAGCCAGCTGGATGGGCTGCTAATACTCAGGTACACTTTTAAGAAGGGTGAGTGTTGGAAATGTTTTCCTCTTGTAAAATCATTAGAATAATGCAGCCTGTGGATAGCTTGAATGCATTGAAACAATGGCTGTAGCTTATAGATTGTTGTGGTTTAACCCAGCAGGCAGCTAAGCAGCACACCACTGCATGGGGGAAAGAATTGGAAAAAGATAAAATTCATGGGTTGAGATAAAAGTAGGACAGAAAAGGAAGGGAAAATAATTATAATAAGGAAAGAACACAAAACAAGCATTGTACAACACAATTGCTCCCTGCCATCCCACCAATGCCCAGGCAGTCCTTGAGCAGTGCCCCCTTCCTGGCTGGCTCCCCTGGTTCTATCATTCAGTGCAACACCAATGGCATGGGAGATCACTTAGACCAGTTTGGTTCAGCTGTCCTGGTTCCCCCCCCCCCAGCTCCTTGTGCACCCACAGGGCAGCACGAGATGCTGAAAAGTCCCTGACTTAGTGTGAGCACTGCTCAGCAACAGTTGAGACACCAGTGTGTTGTCAACATTATTCTCATCCAAAATCCAAAACTTGGCACCACCAACCACGTACCTCTATTTAACTCTATCCCCAGCCAAAACCAGGACACAGATTTGAATGAAAATCTTAGGAAAGAAGGGCCTCCTGAAGCAAACTTCTAGACCTGTGTGGAGTTTGGTGGTTTCTTTCTCCCAGTAATAGAATGATCTAAATAGAAATCAAGTTAGAACAAGTTTTCCCCATGCAGAAGTGTACTGGTGAGTTCCTAACTTTGCAAGCAGTCTCCCAAACAATTAGTCTGTTTTTTCAATATGCTCAGCAACTTCTGAAGCTGAATGTATATGGAGATATATGGGTCATTAATGTGAAAAGAGGCTAGTGTGAAAGGCACCACATGAAAGTTGCTATCAAGCGGTTGCTTTGTCTCTATGGACATCCAGACAGCCCATGAAGCTTAAACAAGTGTAAAGGCAGCACTACTGGTCTTCTTGGGTCTCAAGTATCTCAGGTCTGAACTTCTATACCTTATCTACTATCATTAGTCTTCCTAAGAGATAAGGGCATGCTTCCCTTGCCTAGGACATGGGTTTCTGTTTGCCCAAGTTAGATTTGGTTGCTGGAGGAAGAGGCAGGAACACGAGTTGGTGTGTCTGTTTCCTGGCCACCCCGTGGGCTACTCGTTGCTCTTTGGCATCCAACAGATGTGCCTCATCCGGCTCTCAGAGCACCAGGGATGTTTGGACTCTCAGGCAAGCATTTTGGCTTTGACCCTCTTTTGGTATCAGATCAGACGAGTCATTGGCTAATCCTTCTGTGCACAGTCCAGTCCAGTTTGGGGGATGTCTGGATCTTGAGGCACCATTCATCCATGCTGTTTGTTTGCTTTTGACGTGATTCTGTTGTTTCCATGCTGGTTGCCTGTATGGGAACGGCCTGAACCTCTGATTGACCACCTGAGGCAAGCAATGGTTCAGCCACAGGAGCACAGGTGAGGGCAGTTCAGCTGTGCTATTGGAAGGGGTGGAGCCTGGCTGCTGCTCTCCTAGATCCCAATTAAGTGCTGACTGCCACTGAGGAAGGATCTCTTTCTGGAGATCGCTCCTTGTGGAGTTTGCTGTCAGCCTGTGACACCGGTGAGCGTTTCCATTTGTTTTGATTATCTTTCCTCTGTGATAATCTTACTAAACCTAACCTCTGTACAAACCTGTTGATTGTACAGCTATTAATTGTATGTTGCTAAAGAACACATTTTGCAGGGTCCCTGCTCTTGTGCTGGTCTCCCAGGTTCTTTCCTACAGGTTTCCATATTTATCATGGGAGACTATAACATATTTAGACAAATTATGTCATAAGGAGCATGTAGAGGATTTTCCTGAAGGGCAGATTTCCCTATAGCTTGCTTTCCCCTATGACATCAGTGCTATTAAAGACTTGGCCTCTCCAAGTGAGATTGCTCAAAGCAGTGTATATGCACTGTAAGTCTGGATTGTATTGGAATAGTTGGATTAAAGCAGCATTTGCAGTACAGTTTGAGGAAAAAAAGCTTTCAGTGGACCAACCCCAGCCCATAAGGATGGGCCCTTCCTACATTTTGTGATAGCAGAGTGTGTCACAACAGCCTGCCTGCTGCTGGGTGCCGGGGTGGGTTGGTCCCAACACATGTGGCTGTCTCATTTTCAGGGGTGACTTCTCCATCTGCTCATGGTTCTCTTGCCTCAGTAATTTCTCCCATTTGGCCTTATGTCCGTGATCTGCAGTGACTCTTCTAGAGCAGATCTGCTGTTATGTAAAGGACGCCACAGGTGTGTGAAATGTTATCTGTGTTGTACTGAGGGATGTGGTTTAATTGGTGTATTGGCGATGGGTTAATTGTTGGACCAGGTGATCTTTGCTGTCTTTTCCAACCTTTCTGATTCTGTGATTTGAATACTGAAACTATGGAATGTTTTAAAAGCACTTTTTTCCTGACAGATTTCCTCGCTTACTATCACAGTTTCAAGCATTTCAGTTCCAAACCACTAGAGCTGAATGCATTTTTTTATGTGCAGTGATTTTTTTATAAGACATCAAAATATTTAATTCCAGCTTCCTTTTTAAAAAAAAATTGTTCAAAAGTTAGTTCTTTTGAACTTCTCATTCAGGAAAAAAAGCTTTTAATTGTACATCACTTCAATGATATCAGATTCCTTCTTTAGCAAAACAGTTTTGTGAGGATGAGAAGGTTTAAATTTAAAGATCTTCTCGTTTGAAATTCTTTAATGAAAAAAAGAATATATCCTAGGGGTTCTATTTAAAACCTGCTGTTATGTGCATGAAAAAAAAAATTCCAGGGAAAAAGTGTCACAAACCAGAATGTGTTTTATTCACCTCTACATAAATTGCAAGTGCAACAATGCCCGTGAGAAGCAGGGAACTGCTGAGAATTTTTCAAACACTTCATTGTGCCAAGAAAACTGTGCACTCATCAGTTACTGCTGCCACAGCTCAACATTTCTTAAGTAGAGGTATTTAAACCTTTTGCAATAAAATCCAGAGCCAACAGAAATCACCTCATTTAATTCTGAATAGGAGGTGAAGTCTGAGTTCCCTGAGAGGTTAACAGAGATTCCTGTCCTTTGTGCACTGACATCCTCCGTGAAGACTTTAATGTCTTTTACAATAGTAGGGGTTGCCTTGGTGGATAGAGAGCCGAGAAACAAAAGAAGAAATGAAGCAGGTAGAACTGATGCTGAAAACCATTCACCTGGCTCTCCAATTTCAGATATTGGGGGTATAATTCCAGATACGCAGATATGGGACTTCAGTCCATAACAGCTGGATGTACGAGGGCTTTCCTGGGAGCAGACTTTGATTTGGAGCATCAATGCAATGCGCTTACACACTGTTGTAAAGGTTACTCCTCAGATGCTTCTTCCCTCAAAGACTGGCACTGCTCATCTTGGCATCATGTTATATATATTGTTATATATATAATGGAAGCATACATTCACACTGCAGTGTGTGTTTGCAAATAGCGTAAAATCCTGGCAGTTTTTCTAACACTTTAAATATATGTTCATTCAGATAAGTTGCAGGTGAACATTGTGAAGTTTGGGACGAAGGCAGAAGGAAGTTGGTTATCATGCCTTAATCACTCAGGGCTGTGCAGAAGGGAGCACGGGATGCATTGCTAGGAAGAAGTCCTGGCCAAGACTGCAGTAAATCTTAATGCTGGCTCTAGGTGTGACAAGTTGGTTTCTGACTGAGTTTTACCTGGACTAAAAATACTCCCAGAGTAGGGGTGAACATCAATGGTAAATTGAAATTATTTTTAGCCAAAATCTGGTGTCTTGATATACCTCAGTTTCTACTTTCTCAGCACATTTTGCTCAATTTTATTAGGTCATTTAGCAAATAATTTTAATTTTCTGCTTAGATCTGAATTTCTGAAAGTAATGTACTGTTGTACAGTTAATGAGTCTGCTAATAAGCTCCAAGAAAATGTGATTTGCAAATCATTCCAGGACATAACTGTCACTCAGACCCTATGCCAATTAGCATAACCATTAGCAACTATCCCTAAGAGGTCCTTGAAATTTAAATGAGATTTCCTAAGATCCCTTTTACAAGGGAGGCTGAAAACTCTGCCTCATAGGGAAAATGCAACCTGGTGCATTAAAGACAGAATATGTCTGTAGATGCACATGCCCACCCGGACTGCAGAGCCGCAGCAGTCAGTGCTTGTTGGCCATTACAATGATAACAAAATGCAGTGACCAGAACCCCTCTGGGTGCAGGAGAATTTCTGACACAACCTGAATGCTTTGCTCCACTCTAGAGAAAGTTCTTTTGTCAAAGTCTGCCTTGTCTGATCTTTCTTACTCCAGTCTCCTACTTCCTTGGGTTTCCAGAACTAATTCTGTTGTAAGTTTTAGGAATAAACAGAGCTTTGAGGTATTGTTTAGGATGACAACCTGATGGAGCCCTTGCACAGCATTGCAGTGATGTTTATCAGGGAAACAGCACTGCAGGTGAGATGCAAAAGCTTTTGATGCACCAGAAGACTGCTTTAGCTTGGGGGCATAAAATAAAAAAGCATGGAATTTTAGACAACTTTAAAAACCCAGAAGAGCTATTAGCTTAATCTCTTCTCTTTTAATCTTGTATTATCTCATTTATCAAATGAGAAATCCCCGTGCTTGCACCTGATTTCTTCCAAATTGAGCCAGGTGATTCCAACAAGGCCTCCACAGCCAGCACCAGCTCATAGGGTGATGTCCCTGAGCCAACTCCTTTTGTCCCAACAACACCGCAGGGCAATGAAGCTGTGAAGGACCTGGTGCACAATGGGGTCTTATAGGGAGCAGCTGAGGGAACTGGGATAGTTCAGTCTGGAGAAGAGTAGGCTGAGAGGCTTCATCACTCTCTAAATCTCCTGAAAGGAGGTTGTGGTGAGGTAGGGTCAGTTTCTTCTCCCAGATGACAGCAATGGGATGAAAGGTAATGACCTCAGGTTGTGCCATGGGAGGTTCAGATTGCTATTAGGAAAAATTCCTTCTCAGAAAGAGTAGTGATGCAGTGTCACAGCTGCCCAGGGAGGCAGGGGAGTCACTGTCTGTGGAGGTGTTCCAGAACCTTGGAGATGTAGCACTGAGGAACACAGAGGGCATGGTGGGGTGGACTTGGTGATCCTAGAGATCTTTGTCAACTTTAATGATTCTACCAATCTATGACACAGGGAATCACCTTTGATGCAACACGTGCAGCCAAAAGTAGCTCTCTTCTGCTGATGTCTGTATGAATGTGATGGAGCACATCACACATGCATACAGTGTTGACACACTGCCAGGAAACAGCTATAGTACACCAAACACCAGAGCTCAACCTTGTTAAGGCACAGTTAATAGCAGGGCTCCTTACCTGATGAGGGCACCCAATGGAAATTTCTGTGGAAAGCCTTGGGGAGGGTCGTCTTTAAACCATTCCTGTTTCAGGGCTAATTCAGTAGCTATCGTTTCCTCGGGTATGTTAGCTACTGATGGATGACCGTTTGCCACCTTTTCTTCTCTTGAAAGAAAAACTCAAGGGCATATAAATCATATTTTCATGCAAGAGACCAGGTACAGATTTTTGTTATTTGCCTGTAATTGCCTTCTAGGTTTTTGTTAGACAAGAAAGGATATTAACAGGATTGCACAATGGCCAATTAGTTTTAAAGGTCTTTAGTTGCATTACTTATCTGGAATAATTTGTAATCTTCCTTTGACAAAGGCGGTCGAGGAACCCTTTTTGATAATAACACTAAATCAGGCTGCTAGAGCACATACAGATTAACATATACAAGGGATGTTACACACAACAGAAATTCAATTTAACAGATCTCGCAGCTCCAGCCATACCCCAATCATATTTATACTCTTCTACGGACTTCTCTGCTTTAGCCTCTTATCCCTTATCTTCAAAGGTCTCAGCATGGGTTTATCACGTTTCCTTCTGCTCTCACTCATACGCAGCCTGCTCATTGCCCATCACTTTTTACCATAGTGTTCTTTGATTGTTCTGTGCTGATCCCATGTGATGCTGCTAGCTGCAGAGAGAAAGGTCACTGTGTTACCAGGAATATGGAAGAAGGCACTGAACACTCAGGTCCTTCCCCACCTCCTAGAGGTGTGATGAGGAAGCTGCCTTGCTCTCGATTTATCATTTCATGGCTGAAAGCTGCATGGGTAGAACAGCAGTTCAGAAAAGAACTGCAGAAAAGAAAAGGCTCAGCATCCTGGGGAGAGGTGGCACTGGGGGGACTGGTGGGGCTACGCTGTAGATTGAGCAGAATAACAATAACTCAAGTTCACTCTCTACAAGGAGGCTGAAAAGAGGTTGTGGTGAGGTCAGCCTCTGCTCCCAGGTAATAGTGATAGGATGAGAAGGAATGGCTCCAAGTTGAGCCAGGGGAGATTCAGGTTGAGTATTAGGAGAAATTTCTTCTCAGGAAGAGTGGTGATGCAGTGGCACAGCTGCCTGTGGAGTCACCACCCCTGGAGGTGTTCAAGAACTGTGAGATGTGGCACTTGGGGATGTGGTCAGTGGGCATGGTGGGGCTGAGCTGACAGTTGGACTAGATGATCTGATAGTTCTTTTCCATCCTTGATGATTCCATGATTCTATTCTGTGGTTCTAAGTTCAGACAGGGCACCAGATTTTAGCTTAAGGCCTTCCCAACACTGTAAGCTCTCAGATCTTGGGTGTTTATTGGCTTCCAGGCTTCCACCTCTGTTTTAAAGCATTAGAAAGGCAAATTAATATCTGAAAGGCAGAGTAATACCTGTAAGTTCTTCCTTTGGAAGAAGTATAATATTACTGCTCTTGCTCTAATACAAATAAGAACAATTTATTATTTTTGCCTTTGAGTACTGGAAAGTGAAAGGTTGAAGACTCCCTAAACAGAGTCAACTGATGCCCACTTATAGGAAGTAAAATCCTCATTAACAAATTGTTAATCTGCAAAACAGTAGTGGCTGAAATCAGTTCAGGAGGAACTGAAGTGCTCGTGCAGAAGGGACATGTTCCTATGATGGGACCTGCCTGGCTGGTTCCCAGCACTGCTGAGTTTTCTGTAGGCATCTCAGCAGAAATTGTTTCTGCCACGTGAGATTGCTGTTTTCAGTGGAGGTTTTCTTCCCTTTATGGAGTGTAGATTGCATCAGCTTTCTATATAGTATGGGAGACAGTTAATGCTGTATGAGCCCTATTCAGCCAGAGCTGCATCATGAAATGGAAGACAAGGAAACTAAGCAGCCAGAAGTGTCAGAGGGATTTAAGTCTGTGCCTTCTTCTCCCTCTCACTCCCATAAACCAGTGCTGGAGAGAACACTGATGTGACATTACTTCCATCTTTCATTTTCTTTCCCTCTGCTTTTCATCTATTTGTTCATAAGCTGGGAAAGATTTCTTTGCAGCACCTGTGAAGGTCACCCATCTGAATGCAATGTCACAGGGACTGAAGTCAGTTGTCACCTGTTCCATGCTGGAGCCATCAAACAAGCTGGTCAAAATGTGGGCAGCTGCTTGTGCATACACTGCTTGTGGCTGGGTTCTGATGGGGCAGGTTGGTGTCCAACCCAGTTTCTGGATCATGAGAAGTTTATGGGCTCATGTCTGTCTACCATGTCTCCCAAATGTGTTTTAATTTCACAGGTTTCACAGAAATTAGGCTGATTCATGAGCTCAACCCTCATAAGACACCCAGGAGCACCACGGTACACACCATGACTGCAGGAAAAGCTCTGGCCACAGTCACGCTTTGCAGACCCAAGCAGCTCTAAACACAATCTGCATGCCATAGGAAGCAGCCTTCATCACCTCACAAAGTTGCTTATTATGCCCTGTGCCTCACAGGATTTACTGTCACCTGGTCTGCGTGCAATGCAGAGCGTTGACCTGGGAGTCATGAATCCACAGCTTCTATTCCTACCTCTGCCTCGGTGACAAGGTGGACTGATTTCCATCCAAGTGATTTAAATGAGCCACCGGGGAACCTTGATTTAAATCATCACTGTTTGCTTTTTACATTGGTGGGAGAGGCAGCTTTAATGATGTATGGCCCTACTGCTGTGGCTGAAACCTAAATTCCTGGAATATTCCCACTAGATAATCACTAAAGTTCATGTATTTGCCTCTGGCTAGCGAGCTGCACAGGCAGGAGCCAGCTCTTGGCAGGGCTGTGTGGTTTGGAGCTTCTGCACTTGTGTTGGCAGCCTGAGATGGGCAGGGAGGTAGGAGGCACCTCCGGGCTTCTGCAGAACAGAGGAGAGAAGGGATGGGACTCTGAGAGCTGGCAGGGCTGTGGGAGGAGCAGTGAGCTGCAGTGGGTTCAGGCAGAAAGCAACCCAGGGCTTTTGGATCTCCAACCAGGATCTGAAGGTATTCAGAGAAGAGCTCCAAGTCTGCGTGGATGGACAATTTATAGAGTAAATATGCCATGAACTTAATATGTATTTTCTTCATGGTAGTAATTGACTTTTTTTTTTTTTGTTAGTAAACAGATGGTTGATAATCAAGCTGTCCTTTCTGTTTTCTGCTAACTAGAAAGATGCCATATACCTATGACCAACAGTGCTGGTACCTCTTTCCTCTCCTCTGCACTGATACCATCTAACAGGAAGAAAAAAGACCAACATTAATCACTGCATGAGGAGTTCCAAAGCCAAGAAGCTCGACTGGCCTTTTTATCACAGATACGATAATGTGGTGAGCAGAGAAGATACACTCAGAAGTTGCTTTCATCTTGGAGATATTTAATAAACCAGATACCTATTTTTGTCTCAGTGAGGATTCTCACTGAAGGTATTTCAGAGAGTCCTAATCGCTCAGGTTCATGTGTGTGTTTTGAAACTCATTAACACTGCAGTGCCTCTGCCCAGCATGGCTCATCAGCACTGGGCTGTAATTGCAGAGGAGCTTCAAAGGGCCCCCTCCTGCCTCCTTGTGATGCTGAGGGAGGCTGGGACAGGGCTCATTTACCAACTACCTGTTTGTTAGGGGCTATTAAAAGATATCTATTTCAAACACTGTGACCAAAGAGCTGAGTAACACTTTGGCCTTTGCAGCTCTTTTCATGTGTGGATCTCAAAGTGTTTTGGCGTCACTAATTTGAAGCAGGAATCTCACTAATTAGCAGTGATGTGTGGGACAGAGTGCTGTGCTCTGCAGATCAGCTGTGACACACACACGGTGCTGATTCCCCATCGGTGAAGGATAGCATACAGCAGCAGAGGCTTTGTGAACTGACTTTGAAGCTCAGTTCCCTTTGGTCACAGAACAGCATCAGCTGCAGTGCTCAACACCATGAGGCTCCTAACCTGAATGGCAAACTGAAATATTTGTGTCCAATTCCTCTCTCCACAGAGTTACGTAGATTGGAGAAGGGGACTGATGTCCACATGGAGGTTTGATTTTCCCCCTCTGTCATCTGTACTGTCAGCAATTGGCAGCTGTACAGCAGGAGCTTGGATGCTGCCCCTGCTCTGCACCTGCAGTAAGTTCTGAGTGCTGCATGTTGGAAAAGAGGGTTTTGCAGGAGCCACTGGCGAGGAAGCATTTTGGGGAAAGAAAAATGGAGTAAGATGGGAGACAGCAAGCTGCTTCTACACTGAAAAAAAACATTTAGCATTCCAGTTCATCAGTGCTATTCTTTGTTTTCTGCTTCCAAAGCACAATCACCACCAATGAGATCTGCATGGAGAGCTGGGAGTGAAGAAGCTTTTGAGGCAGGAAGGCTGTAGACATTCGTGTTGTCTCCTCAAAGGCTGGGAAGCCAAAGCATGAGCTTAAATGCAGCTGGCAGCACTGTTGGCTTTGCTATACCTCATTCAAATCTTTGCTTTAGCTGTGACACCCAGCAAGCAAAGCTTAAGAGGTCCCCAAAATACAGGGTATAATAATGGAAAATATTTCCAGAAAAATGAAAGTGCAGCACTTAGTAATAGAAAAGCATGGGTAATGAGGGACTTGATTTGAAACATGTCATTTGTCAGATAATTTGGAGGCACATCTCAAAACAGTGCACAAAATGGAGTTTGCTGTACCAGCTGAAGTCACCCCAAACATTCTTTCTTTGTTGCAAGTCTGTTTTTAAATCTAAGCCTTCAGAAAAGAACCTGGAACTGATAAATGACATAAAAGAATAAATGTTCACAACAAATATTCTGGGCTTAGTTCAAACACAATGTTAGAAAGCTGAATTAACTGTGTTTGTATCAAACCCAAATATATTTTATGAAACAATGAGGCCTCTTAAATGACTAACTGCTGCCCAGAATATATTTTCCCTGAACCAAACTGGATAACAGTTTCCCTCTTAAATTGGTCAGAACTGGCTGCCAAATGACAATTCTGTGTCCCATATTTATTCACCATCTGTGACTTCCACATCAATTTGCTCATTTTGGAAATCAAAACTTGAGGTTTTTTCTCCCACAACCTCTTTCTTTTCCCTCTTCTACCAGAGCTGAAGGGTGAAAACCAAGGAAAGCTTTTTGCTGCATTGTGCGCAAGGCACGATGGAGTGGGGCAAGTTCCTCTGCAGCTCTGCTGGCTTCGTGCAGTAGTTGAGTTTTGCTAATGCCATTAGGTTATAGATGAGCAGCAGGTGGGAGGAATTCCTCCAAGTGACCTGTATTATCCCAGATGAATGAGAGTGTAGGAGGTAAAAGGGAAAGGGGAGGAGTAAATTTGCCCGTTTGTGGCATCCTTTACCACCCTGAAAGGCTGCATTTACTTGGCAAGTGGCAGCTTATGATGGAAGCTACCAGCTCCTGAAAGGAGGAGAACTGGGAAAACTGATTCTGGGTAGTAGTTGTCCAACATCACTGCATTCCATCTATTTCTGTTCTTACAAAACACTTGACATTTTGTGGCTACATAGCAAGCCTCGGCATACACCTCCATGCTCATCATCCCCCTGGCATTGGCAGAGGTTGGGCCTGAAGAGTGTGACCCCCACAGATAGATATTCTCCTTTGTAATATCTCTCAACACAAGAAACATTGGGGCACTCAGGAGAACTGATGGCAGCTCAGTCTATGATGAGGAGACAGGAAAAGCTGGTTCATGCAGAATGCAATCAGGCAACGAAACCCCCACGCTCCTGAGAGGTCAGGGAGCACAAGCTGTGCTGGATTTGGAGGTGACTCTAGCACTGTAGTTACAGGAACTCATTGGAGTGCTCAAAACTCAGGTGATAAAGGAACACAAGAGGAATGAAGCCCTCAAAAGAAATTTTTCTTGCTCTTCCATCCCTTTTGCAGCACTACATACCTGTTACTACAGTAGCAGATTTTTACCCTGAGCTGACATTGGCCACTTTCAGAGAGTAACCAATCCGCTACAGCAAAACCAACACTTCTGCACTGGAGAAAAGGCAGCTGCTATCAGATCATCAAAGCAGATCAGGCTGAGCTTAGGGGTCTCCAATTGTAAATAAGAACAATACATTAAAATTCTGAGCAGAATTTATGACCAAGCTACAGATAGATACATTCTGTGACAATTACACATTACTGCTAGGCTGATCTCCTGTGGCTCCAGAGAGTTAAGCACTCATTACCTGAGTTTGTTAGAGCTGGAGCAGAGCTGGAAAGCAGGGCTACTCAGCACAGGTTATCCCTGGTATCTCTGTGCAATGCAGAGCTGCATCCACCATCTGGTTGTGTTTGACACGGACTCTTCTGGAAGCAAGCAGATAGCTGTCTGTCTCTGCACAGCTTGCATGAAATGCAGCCCTGAAACATGGGCTCAGACTTCATGAACCTTTCCAAACTGCTCTGTGAAATGGATGTAAATGCAAGAGTTTTTGACAAACCCCAAGAACTGATGTGTTTTGCTTTAGTTTTATGTCACACTGCATATATTTCTGATGCCTTTAAATCAGGAATCAATCTGAACTTCCTTAGCTATAGATATGAGATGGAACTTGACAAGAGAAGGTTGCAGCGTGCCTTTTCTGGTACTTAACAGGCTTTATGGGAAACATCAGAATCATTTTTTTTCCTCAGAGGTGTTCGGATAGCTCCATTCCTTCCTCTCCTGAGGATATTTCAATTGTAGTTCTGTAGGTTGCCTGTAACAATCAGAAAGGTCAACACAGTGGAAGGACAATACAGAGGTGCAATAGCAAAGGGACCAGAGTGAATGTAGTGGTGTTACAAAGGAAAAGTGCTCACCCATCACCAAAGATCCAGGCTTGCAAGAAAAACTCCACAAGGGAGGGATCTCCAGGAAGAGACTCAGCTGACCAGCCCTTAAATGAGGTCTAAGAAGGTACAGCCAAGCTCACCCCTTCTGGTCCCACAGCTGAATTGCCTTCACCTGTGCTCCCAAGGCTGACAGGGGTCCTTTGCCCAGGTGCTCAACCAGTGGTTCAGGCTGGGACTCAACAGTTCCCATACAGTTGTCTTTTGGATGGAAGCCTCCTTTGGTTGCCACTTTATGCTGCCTACACAGCTTCTCTGCAGGTGGCAAGAAGGAGGTGTCACCTGGGGGCAGCAGCTGGAACCATGGGAAGAACAAGGACGGGAGCAAGGTCTGCTCACAGCTGGGACAGAGCCTGATGTGGTGAAGGGAGATGGAGGAAAGGAGAAGCACTCTCAGAGGCAATTTTCTGGGAGGAATAAAATTACACAAGGAATGACTGACAAATTAGAAGCACTTTGCACCTAATTTTAATGCATTCAGATCTCAGGGAGGAGAAATATGTTAAGTTTCAAATTACCCACTTTGCCAGTTGCTGCCTTCTCTAAAATCAAAACCGAACTAAGCATTTGGTCCTAAATCTTAAAGAACAAATTGCTTTCTATGGTACACTGCATTCTTAAAACAGCTTTATTTGAATGTCCAGCTGAGCAAGTTAATTTACATGGTGAGGTGGTCCATGACGGCCAAGCATTTGTTACTCACATCAGGACAAATCACACTGCCAGGTAAACTTAAGCTAAGATTGACCTTGGGCTCTGACTCAAAGCCATCTGATGTCCATGAGAGACTTCCAATGGACTTACTGGCTCCTGAAGCAGCTCTCAGGGGATATCAGTCATCACTATTGGCCCCAGTTGATTTACTAGCCCCAGTGACCCCATGATCCCAAAAAAGAAGACGCAATTTCCCAAAGTCCTTTTCCCTCCTTCTCACCTGGACATCAGCTGTTCTGTGCCAGTTGTCACATCATCCTGTAGCTGTTACATCCCTCTGCCTACATCCTCTGTTTTTGGAGGAACATGTTATTCTGGAGTTTATATATATTTATATATATGTATTCTGGAGTTTATATATATTTTATGTAACTTGCAGAGGGCTTGGAGTAGATGGCCTTTAAGGGTCCCTACCAACTCAGATGCTTCTATGATTCTGTGACGAATACATACGTTGTTCCCAACACCGGAGCTTTAGAAGCACGGAGAAGACCTGAGTCCAAGCTTTCAAGTGCTCTTCAAGCCGGACAGGTCCTCAGTCCATCCCTGGAGATCTTTCCCATGGCCTCGGTGCTCACAGGCCTGCTGGCAATGCAACGTGTCTGTTTTTGTTAATGTAAGTGATCTGAAATTGCCAGTTGAACGTCCCAATTTAGTAATGAGGCTTATTAAAGCTTATGAGCTGCCTTGGCTTGTAAGACAATTAAATTTCAGGAAACAGAAAATATTCCAGTGAGGCTGGTGGATTCGTAATACTATTTGTGGCCTAATGCATAATAAAAATCTACCATTTAAGGTTTAATATAATATGCAACAACCGTAAATGACCAGGAAAAACATTATGCAAATTCTTAAGGAAATTATTGCCTCCAGTAAATGACAATTTATCAATGGCTTTTACACAAAGGGCTTTCCTCGTAGTTATGGAACAACAAAAATGCAGAAACGAGCAAGCATTAGTGGATTATAGAAATGGGAGGTCAGCATCTACTGTGCAGCATGAATGGCCGTGAGCTTTCTTGTTTGACAGGGCTGGAATTTGATCCACCATTATTTCTGTGTGCTAACAAACTACATTCCAGCCCCTGCTGCTGCTGCTGCTACTACTACTCCTAATTGTGTTTTAAAATGATGAGTTTTTTTAATATAGCACCTTCCATTTATTTTTTCTTCCTTTCTTTTCCACTTTCAGCGTTCACTGAACATTTCCAGACTTACTTGTAAATATGAGCATTAAAAAATCTTTTATTGTCAGTAAGCTTCTGGTATTGCCACATGAATTTGAATTACAAAGCATAAGGCTGCCAAATTCTCATTGAAATGCCCAGCACTGGGGTGCTCGGGGTGCACTGGGGTTATCTGCTGCCATGGTCACATCTGGAGGCAAAGCTGCTCAGGAACTATTGGGCACAGGTTTGCATCCACTGCAGAGATGGCTGCATCCTGCTTTACACCTTGCGGAGGCTTCCTCCACTTTTGTGGGAGTAGAGCTGGGCTCTGAGAGACAATCTCACCATAGCCAAGTGCCTAGCATTATAATGGGCTTTGAAAAATGCTTTGAGTATTATAGAGCTCTTTTTTTTTTGCAGTCATGCCATCAATTCTGTATGAGGAGATATTTTATTTTAAATGTGTTATGAAGATACGGAGGCATTTGCATTGTTAATTTCTGAGATGTCAAACAAACACCATTATTGCAAAATGAATGCAGCTATCCAGCTGAGAAACAGATCCATTCACTGCAAATAAGTGAAACTTAAAAAAATGAATGAGATCTACTGATTGCAAGTATCACCAGAAATTAATAATACTCCAGGAATTTTTCACGCAAATGATAAGGAAAGAGCTGTAACTGTTTGCTTCCAGTTGTCGATCTTCATCCCTCCCTGAGGTGCAGGGGATCACGCTGCTGGCTCTTAGCATCCTTTTCCCAAGCCCCCTTTCTTCTTCCCTCTGCTACTCTGTGGCCATGGTTTTCTGTACGTCTTTGTAATAACAGCTTCAGCTCTTGGAAAATTAGGTGAGATGAACTTGTTATGTGACAAATTAAACATAAACAGCTCCAAAAAGCATTTTCGAGTATTTGTCCGTGTCTCTATATTCACCCACGAGATGAATCACTTGAGTTACAGATAGTGTGGAAGTGAAAAATCTAATGGAAATGATAATTTGATTACTGCCCATAATTCTCACAAATCAAGCATATCAGTTCTGCACAAGTAGGCTGTCTGAATGTCAGATGTGGTTTTCTTATTTTCTTATTTAAATCTAATTAAACAACTGATTGTGGGCCCTTGTATGCCTTACCACACAGTTGATACTTGATGTGGAAAGCAACAGACAGATATTTGTTTTATGACTATGCAATAGCTGAGTCTCGCAGGGCTGAGGGCTGCGTGCCCTTCTCTGTATCATCTTGTTTCAAATATTGAGAAAACACAAGAGACACATTTCTTCGCAGATGTACTTACAGAGGATCTAATAAACTGGTCTGCATGTCAAGCTATACTCTACTTTTTTTTTTCTCCTTGGTTTGAGAGCCTTTCTGTGTGTGTTGAGCAGAACAGCTAAGGAATTAGCAGCTTTATTGTACATTTAATGATGATATCAAAGCATGTGGCTGAAATACAGCAACCACCTTGTCGAATTAGTGACAAGATTCTGACTTAATGTCTTTTACCAGGAAATCATAATGCATGCAGCAAATGCTTTTTAAAAAAAGAGTACAGAGACAAAAGCCCACTATAATGAGAAGCAACTGCAGGAAGAGTGGATATTAATTGTTAACAAGGTTATAAATCCTTATGTTCATGGACTGAATGCATAGGCTAGGTGGTTAAGAAGTTATTTATCCTTGCTATTAATTTTTAAGCTGAAGGAATTCATCACAAACTAACTTCGTTATTTTTACAAGCTCAAACATTTTTTTTTTCTAACAAGCAAAACTCCAGCTTTATCTGCCGAGGGTCCCTGAATAGTCCTTTGGGTTAACCAAGAGTTTGTGTAAGTAGAGGGTTGGTTTAAATCCGAGAGCAATCCTTTCCTTTCCCTGGATATAGCTTTGACTTACTGAGAAGCAGCAGGTCCTCCACCAAAGGAACTTTGGGATTCTTAGAGGAAAAACAAAGTGTTCATGTTGAATAAGGAGTAAACCATATCTAGATTACATACACTACCCTGGTTGTGTGATTCAGTAAGCATATTTAGCCAAGATCATCGATTGCAATTTGATTCAATGCACACTTTTCCAACCTGATTCTGAGAACAGACTAATGGTGAAGAAACTGAGCCAGAGAGCAATGAAGCTGCTCATGCAGATCCAGGCCAGCACATCTGCTTAGTGCTCATCTTCTGCTGATATCAGTAGGGTCAGGTTGGCAGCTACTGGGACTACTCCAAGTCTGTTGTTTCAGATGATTTTCAAAAATAACATCTTTTCATTTGGTTTATTTTGCCATAAAGGCGCTGGCTTCATCCTTCCAAATCCACTGGTAATGAAGTGCAGCTTGAGTGCAGCACACACACATTAAATATGTGGAAGTGTCATCCTGACCTGGGCACCAGAACCTTGTGCTACATATCATGTTCTTGTGCCATCATGCTAACAGGAACATTTTGGAATTGCTCAGTTTCTGAGCTGAATCCAGATTTTAAAACCAGTCTCCAAAAGGTATCTGCTCACTTAATTCATTTGTGGTAATAGCCTCAGATGAGAGGCATTCATTTCCTCTTAGCATAACCATATTATGAAAGCCTATTGTGAATGAGGCACTTGTAGGAAATCTTAATTATTTTTTAAAGCTTTAGTTCCTCTCAGATTTGGAAGATACATTTGCTCTTGTACAAGAGAGCCTTTTCTGTACTTGTGAGCAGACTTTCTCAAGCTTTCTTAGACCCCAAAATCACTTAAACCCTCTAGGAAAGAAATGACAAAGAACAAAACCTCCACATGGTTTTGTGAATCCTAACGCTTTTTGATAGTTGAAAAATGGATAAGTACACTACATTTACATAAATAATATCTTTTTTTCCACAAAAAAAAAAAAAAAAAAAAAAAGTGCTCTTTTTCCTCCTACAATAATAACAGATGTAACTTGGCGTGTTTGATAATGCCTAGCACTACCCAAATTACAATGGGACTTGACAGAAACTGGGAATCATAATAATTTCATGAACTCTCTTCTCTTGTCCTGTAGCCCAGCAAATTGCTGTGGGCTGTGCAATACAACTATTGCTTGTCAGGTGTCTCCTTCACTGTCTGTGCAAATGCAGTTACGTTTATTATCTTTCTCAAGGGCTATGCAACATTTTACTTAATTGGTAGATCAGACATAGAAGTGCACATGCAGACAACTCAGAAAATTCAGATAGCTAATAGAATTTCCCTTGTGCTGGAAATTTCTAAGCAACACCTCAAGTGCTTTAAAATATCTGTAAGCCAAATGAGAGAGAAGTACAGGAACAATCATGGAATTATTAAGGTTGGAGAAGACCACTAAGATCACCAAGTCTGACACCAACCCATCCCACCATGTCCACTGACCATGGCCCTCAGTGCCACATCCCCACAGTTCCTGAACACTTCCAGGGATGGTGACCCCACCACTCCATTTGCAGCTGTGCCACTGCATCACCTCTCTTTCCCTAACACCAACCTGAACCTCCTCTGCTGCAATTTAAAATCATTACGTCTTGTCTTATTGATATTACCTGGGAGCAGACTGACCCTCACCTTGCCATAACCACCCTTTAGGCAGTTGTACAGAGTGATAGAGTCTCCCCCAAACCTTGTTTTCTCCAGACTGAAGCATTCCAGTTCCCTCAGCTGATCCCCCTAAAAACTGTGTTCCAGACTTCTCAGAGTTTCATTGCCCATCTCTGGATGTGCTCCAGAACAGAACTTGTAGTTCTGGATGTGCTCCAGCACTTTCTTGTAGTGAGGCACCCAACACTGAACACCACACTTAAGCTGTTGCCCTACCAGTGCTCACTACAGAGGAATGATTGGCCTTGACTCAGATGGTAGGTACAGATCTCCTACTGGTGCTCACAAGGATGCTGACACCGTTGTTTATCCATGCTGTTCATCATATTGCCAGTTTCAGAGGGAAAAGCTCTGCCAATTTTATGTAGAGTTAGCTTTGTGAGGGCTATCAAACATGCTTTGGTGACCTGGCCTTAATTTTGCAAGAATTTTATAACCATCTCACATATGATTTTGTTAATTTTTAATCTATCGCAATCTTCAGAAGATGCATTTTGCAGTTGGTTGTTGTTGTGATGAGATCAGACTTACTGAAATATCACCCAATGGCACTAATCTTCCTGCATCAGTTCAATATTTATATTGCAATTTGAGACAGACATTTCTGGTACTCAAATTTAGGTTGGAACAAGGAGAAAAATGAAGGCAGTTCCTGCTTGTGAGCAATTCCTAATTCATCTGCACACACGCGCAGGATGTGGTGTTCCAAATGCAAAGAAGAGGTCTTCATTTGTGCTCTATGGCATGTATTATTCTTCTCTCTCCAGGGACCAAAAGTAAATGCAGGCTTTATGGAAGCACCATTCCCGGTGGAGAAGCATTTTTCCTTCAGCTCTCTGAGAACTAAAGGCACTTTCCCTTCGGGACAGCAGATGAGTGCTCCCACACAGCACCCTGCGTTGAGCAGGAGCTGCAGCAGCTCAGCAGTCTGTCTCCTTTTGTCTTTCTGAAGGTTCTGAGCCCTTGTTATTAAGCTTTTGCTGCCAGAGGGCTCGTTGCATTTGTTTGATAGATGTAAGTACACCTAGCCAAGGGAAAGGTGAGAGAGATGGGTCAGGGAGGAGACAGCATCTTCAGCTCTGATTTCAGTGACAAAAAGGTACAGACGTGTTTATAATCCAGAGGGATTTTTATTTTAAAAGTGCTTGAAAGATTAATGGCAGCCTGGGAAAATCAATAGCAACTCATCACAGGCAAAATCTTCTGGAACACAAAACCCCACTGGGGGGTACAAAGCCAAATTATGGCAGTGTGTAGAAGGGCTAATGAGCCTATGATTAAAATGGAGGAGTAGCTGTGTCACCCTGCACCTCTACCACCAGCTCCCCGAGAAAATGGGCCCATCAGGGTGATCCCCTTCAAAGATTATGAAAATAATTTAGACATCATTGAAAACAAGTTGGGCACTTCAGAACTCTAAACTTGATACAAGAAGCACGGTCCATAATGTCTTCCTGCCTCAGTTTCCCCTCTGTAAAACTATGATGCTTCTTTTGTCTCCTATTGAACCTCTTTCAGACTGGTGTAAGGAAGAAAACTTTTGCTTTTGGGGTGCACAGTGCTTTACCCAGGAGAGCCTCGGTCTTGGCAAACAGCTGATATTTCCAAGCGAAAACTCAAACGAGTTCCTTAAACCTCATCAGGGAAAAACATAATATAAAGGATAGCCATGAAGTTGTTGTAGATGAAGTTGTCTTACAACAGCTTTACAGGGGTTATTAGGTATTTGGGCTGCTAGTAAGTTATATGAATGGGTGAGATGATCTCTCTTTCAAAAAGTCACCTGAAAAGTAATAGCAATTTAAAACCACAAAATACCCTTCATCATTTCTGTGATGCAAAATGAAGTCAGAAACAAGGTTGTGGAACATTTCTGGCACAATGCCTTTGCAAGACCCTGTTGGGAAGGAGAGAATGAAAGTGTGCATGCGTTGAAAGCTGTTTTAATAATATTTATCAAAAGAAAAAAAGCCTCGCAAAGTCAGCTGCTAGGGTTGAATCAGAATGTGTCGACATCCTACTGCCTGCCATCTACATTAGATCTAAAGGATTTGGCAAGGAATTTGGATCAGAGCAATTACCTATGTGGCTATTTGTTAAGGGTTGTCTCAAACACAGCACTCAGATAAATTGAACTGTCAGAAGCTAATGCAAGAATAATAAGAGGACATTTCATCTCCACTGGACACCAGAGATGAATAGCAGGTAAGTCTGAATGGAAAAAAAAAAAAAAAAGAATATGTATTTGTCTTTAGTTTTTGTTAAAGGACTATAACATGAATAATGAATATTTTAAGGAGAGAAGACTGGTCCTTCAATATCTTTCAATAATGTTAGTGTTGTATATACTGGTTTGAATAAAACACATTTCATAAAACACCTACACACAGCTCTGCAATGCATTATGGATGGCCCCTCTTGAGAAATCTTACACTGCTTTCAATTTTGACACAGTGATATAGTAATAATGGGAAATTCAGGCATAATATTCAGCCTGCATCTTTTTTCCCCCCTTTTATTATTCCTTGCCACACTGGGTGAGCACAGATACGCCTTTCTGATGCTGCCTTCAGCAGCCCCGGTGGTGCGGCAGTGCTCACAGGGGGTATCTGAGGCAGCAGGAAGGTCCTGTCTGCTGTGGGCTGAGCAGGAGGGTGGAATTTTTCCACCAAAAGCCTCCCTAAAAAGCTCAGTTTCTGCACAAAAAGATGCCACAAAGGGTGGAGGAGCTGCCAGCAGACACAGCAGGATGAGAAATAGTCACACAGCCCAGGAGATCTCTTTGGAGTCATGGAGGAAGCTCGGGTGCTTGGGCATGGACTTTGCCTTCAGCCTCTCTTCTGCAACCTTCCTGCTAACTGCTGCATTTCTTTCCTTTCAGTGTGTGCTGGGCTCTCATGGCTTGTTTGGGTGGGTTTTTGTATTAGCAACAGGGTGGGTGCATCTGGCTTCCTGCTTTGTGTGCACAGCCTAATTTTTAGGCAGTGCAATTATGAAAGAAACGTTGAAATGCTGTGGTAAACAATTGAGCTTTTAAACTAAAAAGAAATCTGTTACTGATGAACAAATGGCAAATCAGGCAGTGCCATCTATCCCAGGTTGGATCCAAAGCAGGGGGTTGAGCAAAGACAGCAAGAGGGCAGTGAGAAGGTGCTACAGGCTGGTGCAGACAGCACTAACCAGCATCACAGCTGGGGCTCACCATGCTTCGCAGGTCCTGCTTTTTGTTTCAGTGCCCTGAGAAAAACCCAGCAACACTTATGTACTGCTTGTGCCAGGTGGCTTTGCTGGAATAGGAGTAGGGGTGGAAATGATTTCATTTATGTTTCTGATGGCAGCATGGGGCTGCGAAACTTCACTGGTACAAATATATCTCAGTCTGTTCCATGCTGCGGTTCAGGTATGAATCATCATCATAGAAACATAGAATGGTGTGGGTTGGATGGAACCTTAAAGATAATCTAGTTACAACCCCCTGCCATGGGCTGGCTGCCCCCCACCAGCTCAGGCTGCCCAGGGCCCCATCCATGCCTTGGGCACCTCCAGGGATGGGGCACCCACACTTCTCTGAGCAGCCTGAGTATGGTGGGTAGACAAAGTGTCTGTTTCTGCATTTGTGCTTCTTCAGAGAAATTCCAACCCTATGAGGGTGAGTTTGTTCTCTACAACACTGAGAAAGGATGTATTAAAAAAAAAAAAAAGTGAAAACGGGGGCAAAATTAATCACAGTAGATGTACCTTGCTTCACAGATACAGGTTGCTGCTGCAGGTATTCATTGCCCTGCTATTGGCAGAGTCCAGCAGGCTGAGGAGCAGCCCTGAGGCTCATCGCCCATGAGAGACCTGCTGCACATACATCACACCTATGGACCTGCTGCTCCTGGCCCAAGAGGACAAGTGACCACTGCAAGTGAGAATAATTATTAATTATTATGGTTATTAACATGGTTATCAGTTGTGTTCAAGCTTCTGTTGTGAAGGTACTGGTTGCCTGAATGGGGAGAAGAGGTACTTGGGGTGGTAAATCTCCAAGCCTGCAATGGATCATAAGTATTTCAAAGTAAACCAGCCCCATACAGGGTATGGCAGGTGAAAAATAACAAAGATAGACAGCAAAACTAAATTAGCTTTGGAAAAGCTGTTATTGGGAGTGAAAAGCGTCGTGCTCATGGAAGCTATGAACTACATCACAGAAACTGGGCACAAAACGTACCCACAGACCAGCATGCAAAGGTAAAGAGCGACATTCCTTGTAACAATTAGTAATCACAACATTATGTTCCTTCCCATTACTGTCAGCCATGCCAGAGCCACCCACTAGGTAAAATTATAGGGTTACAATAACGAGTGTATATCAGCTGATTAACTGAGAGCTCCCTGAGAGCTGAGCTGCACAGTAGGAAAGTATGGATGGGCATAGAATAGAAAACAGTTCTGGGGCAAATCTTGGGGTTAATCTGTACACACACACATTTACTCACGTGCACAAATAGTGTTGAAAGCACGGTAACACATGAGGAATTAGGTAAGAAACCACTTCTAGGGTAGAATGGAAAATGAAGGTGCTTTGGGAGACAAGAATCTGTGTGCAGGTCATGAGACTGCAAGATATAAAGAGCTGTTTTGGGATCCTTCAACATCTCCAGAGGATTTAGCCCCACTCCTCTCTGAATTCCAGCCTTACTCACTTGTTTGTGCATCATTGTGTACCATTTGGTTTGTACTGCTGCTGTCTCTCCAGCAGTTCCCACCTCAGGTGTATGCCATGTGTAAACGTGGAGAAAAGGGAAGGAGAAAAGGGAAGGAGAAAAGGGAAGGAGAAAAGGGAAGGAGAAAAGGGAAGGAGAAAAGGGAAGGAGAAAAGGAGTGGGAGGTATGCATGGCTGCAGGAAGGCTGCATGGAAGGTAGGCCCCAGAAAGACCCGTTGTCCTAGTATATTCCAGGAGATGGCTCAATGAAAGGATGTTGTAGGATGGTCCTTCTGGAAGCAGAATTAGTGCTCTAGAGCAGCATAGGTTAATAAAATAAAATACAGCTCCTTTAAACCCTCCCTGTTCGTAGGACAGAATATGTTTTGTTGGCTTTTTTTTTTTTTTAAATGAGGAAATGGAAAATTTCCCTCTCACAGTTCAGTATTATTTGTGAAAAATTATCAGTGGGGAAAAAAATACAATTTCCCAGTCAGCTTTCTTGCTGGTAGCCAGCTGTCTGCCAACTTTTGCTAACATCACCAGATCTAAAATTACAGTTGTGGGGCAGATTTTGCTGTCTGCAGTTCATAGGAGTTGTCCAACCAGGGCTCGTCCCATCTTGATGCTCACTGAAGCAAAGTACTTTGGAGGACAGACTCTGTGATCTGTCTGTATTTCTTTCCTCCCAACTCTTCCCCTCCCTTCATTCTTGTATCTACCACTGTCTTACACTTTTCTTATTTCACTGCCTTATTCCTTCTTCTCTGTCTTTACTTCCTCTTTTGTTAAATCACCAATTCTCTTCCACATTACCATAACAATAACCATACCCATTTCTGCACCAATACTAAGGGAAGCTCTGTGGGCTTCGAATGGGAAACAGACCCTTCTGCAGCTGCCATGCAGAGCTCAAGCTCTCAGTAACAGAAACGTGCAGGGACCAATTGAAAATGGGAAACGAGTTTCATTTCAGGTCTGCACAAGGACATTTAGAGCTAAATCTGCCTGGCATTATTATTTGAAGTCCCCAGAGGAAACCTAAGGACTGAGTAGGCCATGGAGGTTTTCATAGCAATATGACTCATTATGATGATATATATCTTAATTACAGAGTAGCAAATGTAATCCCTGAGATAGCTTAGGTCTAACTTGAGCAAAGGCAATAAGAGACCCATGGCTGCGGGCAATTCTGGTATGTTTTTTTAAAGAACATATAGACAGTCTTTCAATTTGTTGTTTTCCAGATAACTACTGAAGCTTAATGAATAAATAAGTACAAAATTAAAGGCTCATTACCCACCCAAAAATCTCCGTCATATATTAAACCTTTTAGAGACAGCAAGGAAAAGGGAGAAGTGCCCATTTGAAGGATAAACATATCAGAGATCTGAACGTCAAATCAAGTTGAGCAAAAATTAATTAACTCGGTAAGCGTTAGAAGGGAGAGCTTGGTGTGAGCAGACCCGATGTTCACCTGTTCTTCTTTCTCTGCCAGCTCAAAAGGCAGTGGAGGCTATGAAGGAATTAATGTGAGCTGGGTGCACACGGCTCATTTTCACAAAAGAAGCCCCCTCCTCATTTCAGAAACCACTTTTCTTGTGTCATGAAAAATTTTCAGTAAATGGGCCTCTCCCCTGTGCCAGATGCTCTGAGAACTGAGACTTCTCTCAAGCTGCCCTCCCAGCTGGGGACCTATTAACCCAAAGATCCCCCTGAAATTGCTGTCTGAGTCATTTGAGTGAGTTTTGGATCAGGCCTCTAGTGCCAGCTGGTTTATGGCTACAGCTCAGCTTACAAATGATGCCCTGAAACTGAACTATCTGTAGCTGAGAGTTAATCCCCTTGAAATCAATAATTCCTGATCCCTGAAGTTGTAGTTTCGGTGATGGACGCCTGGCAAGTGAGAGCCAACTTTGTGAAATCACCCCTTTTCCTTCTTTCTCTGAAACAAGATTTTTTTTTCTATTATTATACCATCTGATAAAACAACTGTAATCAACTCTTTTCTGCTCCATAAAATGGTTACTGCTAATTACTAATTATTGGGAACGCACTTCCTACTGTATCTGGAAGCATTATAGAGACTGGGAGTTAACAGCGATTATTACTTTTAGAAGAATCACTATTCACTTGTAAGAGGTTACATATGGCTCACTGAAGAGTTTTTAAATGACGTGAGCCAAAAAATATTTGAAAAGGAGGTTGATGATTGTAAGATATTAATATATACACATTTTAACACGTGTTTGCATATGTGACTATTCACTACAAATTGAAATTCAAGCCATTGCAACCACTAGATGCTTACTGGCCATTTGCATACAAAAACACTTGATTTGTGTAGACAATCACTGTAATTGCATGGGCAAAGAGTTGCTGCCTTGTGCTTTCCTCTTGCAGAAGTTGTTTTTAGGCATTAGTAAGTGCTAGCAAGCTGAAAACAAACTCACTGGGAAGTTATATCCCTGTGCAGAGAATGAGACACTTGCAGTATTTCTTCTTCAGGATGTCACTGTTTCTGGGGAAAGGAATTAGTGAGGATCAAACAAAAGTGACCCAAGTACAGAGTAATCCCATGTCTTCCAGTCTAGGAACACTCACTCTATAATCTTTGTATAAAACTAGTATCAGCCGCAGAGGAGAAAATCAACCAAATGGATAATGCCATATCAGAAAGTCCCATTAAAGCAGTGAACAGTGCCCATCAGTCTCAAGATGCTGATATCTTCAGGGCAGCAGAGAGGTGCTGGAGCCTGGGCTAGCAGGGGTCTGCAGGGCTCCTGGCACTCAAGTGCCACTTTCTGCCCCAGGTTGTCTTCAGAAATGGTAGAAACTGGGAAAGATCCAAGAAGAACTGATCATAATATTTACCCAAAACCTGAAATGGAGAGAAGAGGAAAGACTTCTCTGGAAGTTCATAAAAAGGGCTTCACAAAAAGGACTTCTTTTGAGCTACTCTATCTTCCTATTTCCTAAGGTAGACAAGTATCTGGAAATCCTCAAACTGATTTCAGACCTCAAGCCTACCTCTATATCCCAAAAAACATGCCATCAGCTGAAATTGTCAAGTTTTTACTCAGGTCAAGGAAAGGACAGGACTGAAGTTTTGTTTCTACTAGCAGCAGAGACCAAGAAATTGAGAATGCTTTGCCCTTATCTGAATCAGCACTGATTTATGCTGTGTGACATTGGCCAGACACTATTCCAAACTTAATTAAGATGTAATATCTTCTGTGTGAAGGTACTCCTTGCCAGGTGCTTTAATCAGCTGCAAAAGTACACACACAGGAAGAAAACAAAGTTCTTGTTGCTTTTGGGGACTGTAAGCAGTGCTGGCTTCCCCACAAATCCTTGGGGCAGCATTAGGAAACCAAGAGGCTTGCCCAGTGGTTGGTTTTCTCCTTCACGCCTTAGCTGTGGGCATCGAGGCAATTGCTGCCCTCATAACCCAGCCCATGTGGAAAGTCCTTCCTCTCTGATAGAAGTGTTTTCTTCAAAGCCTTTGCTAAACCAGAAAAGACCCATTAAAATGCTTGCTTCCTCTTTATTTCCATAAATGATCATAGAATCTTTTCAATTGGAAAGGATCTTTAAAGGCCATCTGATCCAATCCTCCTTACAATGAACAGGGACACCCACAGCTCCATCAGTGCTCAGAGCCCCATCCAGCCTGACCTTGGGTGTCTGCAGGGATGGGGCACCACCACCTCTCTGAGCAACCTGGGCCTCACTAATGCTCTGGGAATTCCTCCAGTTCTTTGCCCTGTTAGCCATTCCAGTCCCTCTTTATCCCTTCCTGATCACATCTCCCTTCTCTGGCCTAACTTTCCCTCCCTTCTTCAAATAAACCCCAGTGAAATCAAACCCTTTCCTTTCCAAAACTGTATGAAGAAGCACATAATGCTGTTCCTCTTTCACTAGTTTGCAAATGCATTAAATAAAACATCATCTTAAAGCCTGAGGAGCAGCCTGAAAGCACTTTGAGCTGGGTGTTTTTAATCCCTTCATTACATCTATAAAATAATACACAATATTAACCAAGGTGCAAGTAACCCACTTCAAAAATGTAGTTTAGTTTATGGACTTGCAGGCCCATTAATTCTACTACATAATTCGCCTGAAGGAGAAAAAGAAAATGTTCATTCCATGTAGAACAGAGAAAAATCCATCCCTTTTTATTTGCAGGAACGAACACATAATGTAGATAAGTCTTAGCTATAGCAAATGAGATATGAGCAACAGCTCCATTAGTGGTGAATGGCATTTTCAGCGATGGATTGCATGAGAAAATAAACCTGGAGCCCTTTTGCTCTGTGAAGTTTCAGGAGGAAGCCACTGATAATACGAGTTTTTTTTAATTTGGCTAACATTTTTTTGCTAAAGAAGTAGAAAAAAAACATGAAAAAAAAAGTGCTTTTAAAACTGCTTTTTTTTCCCCTGGACTTCCAAAAATAAAACTGGCATAGATTTTACAAAGTTTAAAAAAAAGGCTGAAATAACAAAGCAATGAAAGGCACATGGCAATTTTTAAGTTTGATGAGGTGCCCATAGTTGACCCAAAATCTTTTATTCTGATCTGCTTTCCTGTTTTTCAAAACAGGTTACTTTCATGAACCTCATCTCTTCCCATCCCCAACAAAAACATCTCCCAAACCTCAAACCATCCCCTACCTCAATTCAACTGAAACACATTTTAAACCATTTCATGTTTTGTTTTTACCTATGAACTCTCCCTTATCCTGCCTCTAGACCAGCTCATGTCAAAGCCTACAGTTGGCGCAGACCTTCTTTTGCAAGCAGAGATGAAGTCTACCTCACTTGAAGAGTGGTCCCAGGATCACAGGGGGCTCGACTCCAATTTCCAGATACAAGTTTCAATCCCAAGTTGAAGCCCTATCTTGATTCACTCACATCTTAAGTTTGACTCAGACAAAACTTCAGCCGAAAACTTAATAGAATAAGAAAACTCCCTACAGCTGTAAACACAAGTCAGCCATCCATCTGTCTTTATTATATTCAATTTGTTCCAGCCTAGAAGAGCCTAGTAACTTGTGGAGCCGAGTCCAATAAGCAGAGATAGCCCCCAAAATGGTTCCTGCAGGGCACTATGACCTCAGCCAGTATTTAACTTCATTGTGACAGCCAACTGCGAAAAGTGTCTGGAGACAAAACCTACTCTTGGTATGGAATGGTTAAAAGATGTCTACGAGAACCACTCAGACAAGCCAGGAAATGTGTCCCAAGCTGATTACTCTTCACAGGTGCTGCAAGTGACAGCTGAGAGCTCAGCTGGCGAAACCAATCCCACCAGCTATCCTTCTGCACTGCCCTTCACGCCGGTTGTCTTAGGCAAGCTCAAATGATGATGTAGAGCCCCAAACCAGAAAATCCATTTGAATTTCTTTTCTTTAAAACTTTTAAAGGTTTGGCTTCATGATCTGCTAAGGGGTAGTTAATCAGAACTCTTAGAACTGCTCCCAAGCTCAGCTGTGTTGCACAGATGTGGAAGAATCACTGGCTAGACGGTATTTATAACCAATCCTGAGTCCCATAAATCACAGGGCAATAAATCCTGGGTTAAGAGGACTATAGAAACTTCTTGGAGCTGAACAACCAAGTAATCATTATAGTTATTAATACCAATCTTCTATAAAGTGATCTTTTTCATTATGAGATCTGAAAGTGCTTGACAAAATCTGTTATTACAGACACAATCAGCATATCTTCATCTGAACTGTTTTCCACTGGGACACAGCATCTCAATAAGCCTACAGTGCCCCATTATGTGTTGCCCAGTATTGCTAACACATGCTGAAATGCCATGCAAAAATAGAACGATTCAAAGACATCTCTATTTTTTACCCGAGCCTTAAACTGTGTTTGAAATGGAGTTTTCAGGAATAGCATTTTGGGGAGTGGGGAGGAATTTATAGTTCACAGATAGATCACACAAATAGCTGGGAGATGTTCCAAACCAGAAGAAAAAACATCTTCAAGTCTTTGCCACAAAATTATCAGTCTGCCATCGCAGCAGCTCTTGGTGAAACAGGGGCAGGAACAACGTCCTCGTGCTGCATGTCTTTGCCCTCCGAGCTCCCCATCCTGCCAAGCAGGTGCCCCACTGCACATCCGTGACTGAAGGTACCTGTGGAAGAAGTGTCCTTCGACGAGTTTCCTTTGCATGCTCCTAATTATATTTTATGAAAGCTAAAGGGACGTTGGCGCATGTTAATGAAATCAAAGACTCTAAAAAGCTCCTTGCACCCTGGGGTTATACATTTATAACTTACAAAGATTTTGCTACACATTCAATCCTGCCTTGCAGAAAACAGTTCTTTCTGAGACGCTGATGCATATGCAGTGAACAGATAGCTTTTATTTGTTTCTTAAAAGACAGTTGTTAATCAAGTACAGCAACCAGTTGCAAAATACTTTGAGCCAACTGGATTAAAGTGATTATGGGCTTATTAAATGGATTAAGTTCTATCGATAACCGGTTGTCAGCCAGAAGAGCTAAAGTCCTAATCATCTAGAGAAAACAGACCATGCCAACCACTTACAATTGTGGTTCACCTTGAACTTATCGGTAACTTCTGCTGGTTTCAGTCACGTTTCTATAGCAACCAGGGTAATTGACATTAATTACCATATTTTGTCTGTGGTTATTTTGTGCTAATTCCATTTCTGAATTGCTCTGAATTCTAATGTGAGACCACAGTAACAGTTTTTCACTCTGCTTTTCATAGGGTTTTGCAGGCGTTGAGATACAGCCCCAACACGTGTCAGTGACATCCCACATACAGACATGGGGGCCATGTTCAGCTCACAGAGAAGGTTGCAGCAAGCTGACATCAGCACCTTGCAGGTCATCAGCAAGGTGAGCCAGGCTCTTTGCAGCAGCAGCAAGCAGCGGGAGGAGGACACGATATAGGGTGTAAATTGAAACAGGAGCAGTTTGTATTGGATATGAGGAAAACGTTTCACCCCATGAGGGCAGTCAGACATTGGAGGAACTTGCACAAGGAGTCTGTGCAATTTCTGGTCTTCCAGGAGCTCAGGACCCAACATGACAAAGCCTTGGATGTCCCAGTGCTATTCCTGGGAAGTTCACTACTCCTTTGTGCTCATCCTCACATCTAAAATTCAAATTCTGAGTTCAAGTGTTTAAACCACCAGTCCCCCCAAAAATGGGAACTGTAGGGACAGGGATTGAAATGGGGATTGTTGCCTTCAGTCAAGAAGAATTTCGGGTGCTATGAACTGATTGCAAGCAGAAATAATTAAATGCCATCTATTTTCATCAAAGATGATTAATAAAAAGTGCAGAATAATAACTCAAAATAACTCAATGTGCTCTTGGGGGGGGGGGAGGGGCCCGAAATCTTGGCTTTACGAAATGCTGCTAAGTGTCCCAGAGTTCCTGTGACATCAATAGAAGTTGGAGGCATGTGGACCCCGCCCAAGTTCATTGATCAACTTTAACAGCAGAGCCTTTCACATGGTATGTAATTATGAACTAGAGAGAGTCCCAGCTGTTAAGTCCCATTTTTTTTTTTTGAGCTAGTTATCGTATGCCATAAAAGTACTGTATAGCATAGCTGCTGTCAGGTTGGGGGAGAAATGAGGTTGAATTTAACTCAGTTTGAAAAAACTGGATTTCCACATAAGCATGAAAACTTCAAAGCTCTTCTAACAGCAATGAATGGAGCTGTGCTAAACTCACTGGAAAGGAAAAAAAAAAAAAAAAAAAAAAACCATCTATCTGCATGATATTACCAGTGCACTACAGAACCTACAGCTACAGGTTCAAAATCTAGTTTAAATCCCTTATTCTGAAACATCCACCAATACTGTATTATTCTAAAGCGTGCTGGAAAGAAAACTAAGTGTATTTTACTATGTGTATCCATGCACATTGTCAGGCAGAAGGCTGATGTGTCAGTCTAGGAACAGTACATGACAGAGATCTGCAGAGTTGTGTCACCAAAAGCACTAAAGACAATTACACTGACAAAAATAAAATAAGAAACATAGATTATAAATTTTTGAGAACATCCAAGTGTATCTCCTGTTTATTTCTGATAAGCTGTGTTGATGACCATGTAAATGATGATACTCTAACAATTAAAGACCAAAAAAAAAAAAAAAAAAGTACTGTTCATTGAATGGCTCATGTTGGAAGGGATCTTCAAAGGCCATCAGGTCCA
>NW_024885055.1:1573127-1659009 GCF_019232065.1 Centrocercus urophasianus
CCAGGTGCTCAGAGCCCCATCCAGCCTGGCCTTGGGTGTTTGCAGGGATGGAACACCACCTCATCCCTGGACAGCCTGTGCCAATTCTTTACTACTCTTATCACAGAGAACTTCTTCCTCACGTGAAGTCTCAATCTCTCCTCTTTTAGTTTAGAAGCGCTTCCCTTGTCCTGTCTCAACAGACTCTGCTAAAGAGTCTGTCTTCTTCCTTCCTGTATCTTCCTTGTAGATACTGAGCTAGATTCTATACTACGCCATGATTCTGGCTACTCTCGCTGCAAGATGATGATGGGATTTTTCTACTTTAGATATGGCTTCCTTATAAATGTCAATAATCCCCAAGTCTGAAAAACTACTATCTATTTTAGGTATGAGGACCAGGTTTATGGGACTGGGAAGCCCAGTGGACCTCTGAGATGGTAGAGGATCTTACAAGAAATATTAGGTAAGCAACAGCCTTTGCATAGAAGACAAATGTTCTAGCCTTCCCTTTGCTTAGTGCTCAGTGAAATAAATGTCTCTGCAAGGATATGTTGATACAAGTCTCATTCTTTTATGATAACAGATGATAACTCTTTAGTCTTGGCACAGGGAAGAGAGGAGCTTCACAACTGGAAGCAAATGAGGATCACTCAGTAAAGCAAGATGGCTGTATTTAGTGAGCCCTTGCTGAACTTTCAGGGTATTTAGTCAGCTAGTATTCTCAATTATTATTAATTGATAAATAACCATTTTCGGTGTATGTTTGGGAATGGCTGCATGAACTCCCTCAAAGTGCAATTCTAGACCTTGAAGCGGAGGCACTGAAAGACAGCACAATTTGAAGCATTTTCAGACCTTAAATTACTACTGCCTCAGAGCATTAGATTTGCCTGGAAGTCTTCACAAGCATTTCCAGAAGCTGAGTTATGTGGTTGCTTGTATAAATATATGGAACCGGGGGTCTTCCTGAAGCGCTGCCTCTAAATCACAAACCCCACAGCTCTGAAATAAGGGAAAGGAAGAGAGAAAGAATGAGACCTAATTGAGCCTGCATGGAGAAGGGGCCTACAGTTATTGCTTCCATCTCGTTCTCAGCCTCTCTCCTGTCTCAGAGGTGTCCAGTATGAGGCTTGGTGCACAACAAACTCAGAAGCTGTCCTGAAGCATGCTCTCTGATGGAATGCTGCTACTGGCTGTAAAACCATACTGCAGGAATCAAAGCAGCAGACCTGGGTGATGGGTGCAGAAAGAGAGGAATATGCATAGGGGTAAAGCACTGCACGTTCTGAGCATCTTCCCCTAAGAAACAAACACACCTAGTTGAAGGAAGAATACATTTCATAATAACCACTTGGAGCTGTAGTCAGATCTCTGGTTTCTGAGTGATGGTTTATTAACTCAGACATTGAGCACAGAGAGTGCTTGCAGACTTTGCCCTTACACTTAATAACTCACTAAGCATGAACGGGCTCAGTAATTCATTCCTTGTCTTGTGTGGCTTCTCACTAAAACCACTTTGGGATGAAATTGATGGCTCATTCTTGCAGGCCCATGAGCACCTCCTGTGGGTCCACGTCAGCCCCATACCCCTCTGTATGGACCTGCACCCCTGCCACAGCTGTGTGGGATGGGATGAGTCACCTTTGGATTCGGCTTTGTTAATAAAGCAGGTTTGATTGCACCTTAAACTTTCACTTTGGTTCTCTGCTACTTTTAGGCTCTGTATCAGAGGTGGAAAGAAGACCTGGATATTAGGAAAGATTTCTTATCAGAAAGAGAGGTGATGCAGTGGCACAGCTGCCCAGAAAGGTGGTAGAGCCACTATCCCTGGAGGTGTTCAAGAGTCATGGAGATGGGGCACTGAGGGACATGGTCTGATGAGCATAGTGGGGATGACAGGTAGCCTATATGGTCTTAGTGGTCTTTCCAACCTACACGATTATCTGATTCTATCATATGACTAACTGCTCACACTTGATTATAGCAGGCTGAAGAACAAGCAGATTATAACTACAAAGACAAAAAAGGAAAACACAAGCAGCTAAAAGAAATAGGGGGTTGCTTTTTTGGAGGGGTTTTTGACAGGTGTGAGAGCAGCACTCCCCATACCAGGTAGCAATGCTTCCTCCCTGTATCCAAGTTGGGTTCTGCAGCGGGGAGGCCTGAGTTGGTATGTCTGATGGCTCCAAGGCAAAATCTGGAAGGAAGGAAAACAAAAACTTTAAATGCTCTCTCCCCCTGCAATTTACTGAATCTAGAATGCAGTACAACCCAGCAGTACAATTGAGGGCACGACAGGAACACTAAACATTATTAGTTCCATATACCAAAATGTGTCTGGGGTCCTCCCTCAGTGCCCTGTGCCCTGCAGCAGTGACATGCAGAGGAGGATCAGTCCATTTTTGGCACTTTCCACTAAAGCACAATCTTTTGCTTGTGAATCACGTTGCCCTTGGAAAATCTGACAGAGAGGAAAGGCAAAACAGCAGTGGTAAACAAGCAACAAGTTCTGCCTACAGACACATTGCCACTCAAAACCAGGAGACCACAGCCCTGCCTACAAACAGATGTGCACAGACAAAAAGTGACTCTAGAGAGAAGCTTGAGATCCTCCAGTATAAACATAAGGCAATTAATTTTGCCCATGATGTTTTTCTGCTGTCCTCTTTCCTGTTTTTGAAGACAGCAATACCAAGTTGACTGACAGACTCTTCCTGCTTTCTCTGGTTTGTGTTGCTCTTTCCTTGTAGTAATCTCTAAAACTGGCATTTTCAAAGAGACTGAGGAAATAAGAATCCCAAAGGGGACATAAGCCTCCAGTCCCCTCAGGACGGCCCAGACTGGATCACCTATGAACATGAAAGCAGAGAGGCTCGCAAACCTACAAAGCAGCGACATGCCAGGTGGCTGCAGACAGAAGAAGACATGTGACTTATTCAAGGTCATCCACAACATCATGTGCAGAGCTGTGAAACAGCACTTGTATCATCAGTCTCCCTGTTCATAATTCAGTGACTGAAACATTCTCTTGCAAATGCAGAGGCTCTCATTCTTTACTCGCCCAAGCTTGGTACAAAGCAGAAGTAACACCATGCAGGTCCCAGTGCTACTTTGTGAATGAGAGGAGAGTTGAGGAGTGTCTACTGCTGAGATTCACCAGGGATTTCAGCAGGAGTCAGATGCCTAAATGCTTTTGTGAATTGAGCCTTGCGTGTCTTCCTTCATTAATGAAGCAAAGAAAAAAAAAAAGTAACTGTAATTAGAGCAAAAGGAATTCCAGAAAGTAGCTGCATGAATAGTCTCATATTGAAAAATATTGGCTTCAAGCTCATTTGTGTTCATTGGTGTGAAAGTGAGCTTTGTTCACTGGGGCATACAGGAGCATTCTGTAAATACAATAACCATTGTCTGCAGTCCTGCAGCCGTTTAGAGGATGGACACTTCAAATTGGAGCTTGAGTGGGAAGCCAAGAGTCACTCCCTATAGGAGAGCACTAACAGTGGCAGCAACCAGTGCAGAGGTCACCCTCCCATGGCAAGGAGAGGGAGCTGCTTCTGTAACATGGGACCTATCCTCAGCTTTTAGAGTCTAAACATTACAGTCTACAAGATGGTAACAAAGAGAATGAGATGAGCCTGAAAAAGCTAGGCACCTAGGGAAAGAGTAACATCTTGTAAGCAGTTTACAGGTGGAAGGAAAGGACATCTTGACCATCAGAAAAGGCTCGTGAAGACTTACTTACTTTTCATGGGGAACGCTGCTCTACTGAGGGCAAAGGATAAGAGTGCAAAGCACATCTGCAGCTCCCCACTTTCAAGCTGCAAGATCTCAATAGACAATGTATTAACCATAGGTCCTTTAAATGTGCTTCTGTAACATCATAATGGGATGATAGTAGCAGGGTGGAAAAATCTTTAGCTACAGTAAATGAGAACGAGCCCAAATGCAGCAGCCACAAATACAGAAATGAAGAAAAAGATCTGCTTACCTTCAGAAGGCCTCACATAGGCAGAGGTCACCAGCAAGAGATACCCCCCACATGCACTGCCAACCCTTAAATGAGGTCTGGGAAGAGGTGGAGCCAGGATCCATCCCTTCCAGTCACTCAGGTGCATTGCATACACCTGAGCTCTCCTGGGTTAGCTCTGCCTTTCCATCTGGTTCTCAATCACTGCTTCAGGCCATGACTTAGCATTTCCACTACAGTTTCCCTTGCCGTGGCTCTGCTAATAGGTATCTGTATGGGAACTGCTGAGTCACAGCCTGAGCCTCTGATTGATCACCTGAGACGAGCAATGAGTCAGCCAGAGGAGCACAGGTGAAGGCAATTCCCTATTTAAGAGCTGGCTACCAGTAGGGAAGGATCTCTTTTCTGGAGTTTTGTAAGTGAGCCTAGGACAGGGGGAAGGTTTCTATCTATTCTCTTTTTGTTATCATAATCTGCTTTGCTTAACTCTCTTGTTTATTTTGTAGCTATAGCATCTTAATATTCATTGGTTATACGGTATCTCTTGGATTTTCTGGGGAATTATCCCCAACATAATGCTTGTAGACAGCAGACTTTCTAACTACCTGGAAGACCATTAGACCATTAGTTGGTGAATCATGTCCTACCAGGTCACATCTAATGAGATTTCCCCTGTAATCCCTATGTTCATGCATACACATTGCTATAGGTATGTTGAAGTCTTCTGGCAATGGTGATGAGATGAATAGAAAGAAATGAGGAATTGCAGTGGGCCTGAGAGCAGGATGATTTGCCTTCAACAAACAGTCCAGTTTATTGCTATGTAGGTGTAAGGCAACAAAACCAGGAGATAAGCTGAGTTTGAATGTTGAAATTATTATAACAGGCTCTTGTTTTGTCTAGGGTTCTTTGACACTAGCAACTATGATAAATTACTTGGAAATCTCCTGTGACCTTAGTGAGGTAACTTGACTGAGATTTCACCAGTACAACAAGGATCCTTAACTAGATAGTGTAGCTTGTAAATCCAATGGCTGTGGTTACAGAACAGCACGTTTTGGGAGTGCTTTGGAATTGTCCCCAGGACAGCACCTGCTCCACTGGCTGTAACCCCATTCTGACTGTCTGCCCAGCACAGAGATCATCTTTGATTTGGGGGCTGAGCAGGATGGAGGATAGCTTTCCTTCGAACCTCTGATGAAGGGGGAAAGCCAGCAAACTTTCAGCCACATCCCTTCTTTGCATACGAACTAGAGACAGCACTGCACAGTGGTAAAATGTATATAGTGACAATTTCTATCAATTCAGGCTTAATTGCTTGATTTGATTTTTGCATCTAACAATCATGAATGATAGAACTGTCTTATGCTAGCTTCTGAATGAAGCTTGTAAGTCTCAGGGAATCTCAGTTAGTGACATCTAAATGCATACCATCTACCAAATCCTATCTAACCTCTGTCCAACACAACAGCAAACTGTGATTTATGCAAAACCAAGCATGCTTACTGCCTTCTGCCCAAGTGTGTGGCCGTTTTTGAGCAGAGTTCTTCAGGTAAAAGCAGAATTCATGGATGAAACAGACCTCTTTATAAATGATCACCAGAGATGCATCCATTTTATAAACTTGTTGCAATGTTTTAACCCACAGTCTGAGAGCACAAGATAGCACATAGGTTGAAGCTCTAAGCTTTGTTTTGCCTGTGCAGAAATCAATTTGTCACCAGACAAGGAGCAGTGATCTCATAGGCACATGAGAAGTCTTAGGTGCAACACACCCAGCAACACAGCTTGGGCTGTGGATGATGAGAGTTGCTTCTTGCTGCCTCCCACCCAGCTTTCCCCCAAGGGAGCAGCCTGTGCTGTCAGCTCATGAGGCTGCAGCTAACAAAGGGTCTGCTTGTCTGTTAGATCAAACTTTGGTCAGAAGAGGATGCTGATGGGGGTACCCAGGAGGGGAACAGACATTTGTGGATGTCTTAGGCTTCCTCAAGCATTTGCATAGAAACCTACAGCCAGCCCTGCTCATGGATAGAAAGGTTAACTCTCCCCCTACCACCACCGAAAATGTTCACAAATATGAGAGAACAGAAACACATACCTTCAAGTAAAGTGTTTTTTTTCCCTGTTGCCTACACTGTAGATTATAGTTAATTAAACCTTTGCTCACATAAACAGAACAAGAAAGGATGTAAAAGTAATGAGCTGACAACATGGTCTGTATTATGTTGGGCTTCTAAGAGAATTTAATTTGGAGAAGAATTATGCACAGGCTGAAAGACAGTCCATTAAACTGAGCCAACTGTCTGGAAAGAGATAAAACAAAACAAAAAAAAAAGTGTTCTGCCTCCTGTGAAATAAATAGCACATGGTGCCTTGTTGTCACTGTGCGGGCGGCAGATGCACGTGCCGGTGTGAGCACCAGGAGCTGCAGCCTCTGCTGGGATGGAGATCACCCTGCACTGTCCTCTCAAAGGAAGTGACAGATGTGAGAGAGCCTGTGAATGTGGTGGAGTGGAAAATGGCAAAGTCTTGAGCAATGTTGGAGATATTTATTAGGGTGCTGCGTATGTATTACATCCCATGAATGCCTTCCTGTGCAAAGTTGCACAGTGCTGGACAGCCTCCAGTCCAAACATAAGTGTAGTCTGCTAAGGAAAGTGGTGGTGCTAGCTACTATGATCAGTTGTGAGAAATGCTTTTACCGTTCTTCTAATCATAAAGAAATTCAACAGATCAGCTCAGTACATGAAGTGGTTCATCTTGTCCTTGCAAACTGACACAGCCACATCTGAATGCAGGTCTCAGCTATCAGCCTCCCGAGAATCTGGGGAGAGGAGGATGCCCATGGGATCACAAAATCATAGAATTACCAAGCTGGTAAAGACCTCCAAGATCATCCAGTCCAACTGTCCACCTACCACCAATATTTCCCTACTATACCATGTCCCTCAATACACCGTCTACACATTTCTCAAACACCTCCAGGGACAGTGACTCAAGACGTTCTACAGCAACTGCAGGGCTGCAGAAGGAGGCAGGAACTGGCCTCTGCCTTCTGTCCAACAGACCTCCCACCTCCATCCTGGGGACTCACCTCTTTGCACAGGTTAACAGAGACTTGTCGCATATGTGGTGCCTGTTTTCTTCTCTTGCTGGCATCTCCCTGTACCACTCACAGGCCATTCCTTTTATTTAAAGAAAATAAATGGAGGGAATCAACCTAATAGCATGGCAAAGCAGGCATGACAGTATTGCCTAATAAGCAAGTTGCTTTGCTCAGGGGATTCATTTTTTCCAATTGCGATCCCCTTGAGGCAACTGATAGCTATTCAGGGCAATCAACTTTTTACTGGCAGTCCTCTTAAAAATAAAATAATAAAACAAAATGGACATTTGAGCTGAAGTGACTTGTACCACAGATGGGTCTCCCCCAAGTTATCTGACTTCATAAAGTGAGAGATTGTGTCGCTTAATCTCTGCCCCACCTCCAATCTGGCCCTTCCCAGCAGCTGTACAGTAATAATCCCTTCAAATGCTTCTTTTGAAACATTTTGCTTGAGCCTCAGGGGGATGCTGATGAGAGCTGGGAAATTAAGGGATTTGTTTTCTTCAGTTTGGAGAAAACAGGAAAATAATTTTGAGCAGAATGGAAGCAGTGTTTGTGTTTGTTTGTTTGTTTGTTTTTAATCCCTCAAGCAAACTAACAAAACTTTAGTTCAGATTAAATGTAGATTTTTATATATATTTTTCCAGCCACTCTTAAAAGAAAGTGTTTAAATACTTCTAAATAAATCTGAAAGAATGTTAAAGCACAGATCAATTAATTCTAGGGAAAAAAAGCCAACAACCAAACAACACAGAACTATTTTCATCTCGATGACCATGAAATGATTCACCTTAACGAGTTTCTGTCATTTGCCCCAGATCTGGCTCTGAATAGGCCCATTGATTTCAGAACATGTGATTCAAGTGTGCTGTTGGAAGCAGAAGAAATCAGTGGTTTCCCTTTGTTCCTGTGCCTTCGTTCATCTCTTTTCCCTTTCCTATGATTTTGAAGAACATCAGGAGGACTTACATGACTTGAGGGGCTGAAGCCATGCACCAGTTCCAAAAAAAAAGCAGGAGCAATCTGAATTGAAAGTGAGAGAACATTTCAATTTGCCTTGCTGTTGCCAGCTGGCCAGCTGCCTGGTGAGAGGGCTCGAGGAAGAGTGCAGCATTGCCTGCTCTGGATTGCATGGGATTTGTGAATGGAGAAGCTCTATCTGCTCCCATGCACATCCCTCTGCTTTTGTTTGCTGCCCATTTGGGTGGGCAATTGGGTGATTGCTATTCCAGGAGCATTATCTGCCTGCTTCCAAAGGGATGAAATCTGGCGGAGTCCATTTGTTTTGTACATTGACAATAATCCCCTAGTTTCTGAGAACCACAAAGGTTCTCTCTTAAAACAAATACCAAACCCAAGCAGAATCAAACTGTCAACATTTAGGCCGAGATTCTCAGAAAAGTTGAGCACTCAGTTTGCAATGCAGACACCATGGGCTGACTCTAATCAGCCCTTTGCACGCACAGCCACATGCTGGGAGCTCAGAGACACGGTGCTGCCACTGCCCCCAGCCTCTGCTGGCACACGTGGCTTCTGCCAGAGCTCTCAGCTTCTCAAATAGATAAATAAATAAACCCTAGTGATGTGCTGGGGCATTTGTAGAGATCATGGAGAGTGTGGTTTGGAGCACTGCGAGGCAGCAGGAGCTGCCTGCACCCTTCTGCCTCCCACCTCCAGAGCCAGGGGAGTACAGCTGAGACAGGCAGATGACTTGCCTTGTGGGGCTGAACCCAGGGACACTTGCTTTTCAATGCTCTGGAGGTTGCAAATAGACTGAGACGGTTTCCAGAGGGTGCAGTGTAAAGTAGCTGCATGACATGAATTTGTTGGGCCACATCCGTGACTGGATGTCAACACAGCAGTGTTGCACAGTGCTTGCAGACTTGGAAGCTGAGCTGGGACGAGCTCTTTCACATGACCTGGCAAACCTGATCAACTTTATATAGAGGGATGAACAGGAAGAGGCTAGCTCTGTTTCCTGGCCTTGGAAGCACTCATTTATGCCCAGATCTCTTTTATCCTTTTTTTTTTTTTCCATCCCCTACTTTGCTGCCTTTGTCACACCAGAGCCTTTCCTTTCATCCTCTCCTGTTTTTTGTTTCTGCTCAGTAAGGACCTGCTGACTCCTTCCTGTATCCCTTTTTTGCACTCCTACCTCAAATTAAGAACAGGGTTTCTTTGATTTCCCTGTAGCTGTGTGCTGAATGCACAAAGTTGAGCTGATGGCATGATGCTTGGATGTAACCTCAGCCCTTCAGCCATCAGAGAGGGAACCCATGCTGTTGTGTATCTCTACCTGATTTATCCTGACAACAAGCAGGATTCTTGGCTGCAGTTATCTTTAATAACAATGAGTGATCAGAGAGATCCTGCAAAAGTGATGTCTCCAGTGCTAACTGGAAAGCTGTTGGAGGCTCTTATCAGTAAACACTGATCTGCAGTTGGCCTTAGGGTGTGAGATGAATCCTTCTGGGCATCTGCCTTTGGTTTCTATATGGCATCTCTGGGCGTCCTGTGACTTCTCCCCAGACACTGGCACACCCGATACTGCACCAAGGCTATTGGACATCCTGTTAGATCCTTTGCTCACCGGGCCATTGTCTTGTTATTATTAGTGGGAGATTAGAAGCTTAAGGCCTGAGAGCTTAATGGCCTCAGCGGGTGGAGAGCATGGCACTAGCTGCAAAAATGACAAAAATCAATAGCTAATCCAGTGCAGTCAGTCAACCTTTTCAAAGCCTCATCCGTATTGATTTCCAAGCGCTGCTCTTCCTGTCCCTTGACGTAATCAGGCTGTTTGCTGAGAGGACTGCTTCGCTCCCTTCCACTCTCCCCCCATTTTTTGGGCTTTTTACGTTAGGAAATGGATTACTTGGATCCCCCCAGCTTTTCATCTCTGGCTGCTGTCGGAGGAATGATTAAAGGGGAGGCAGTCTGGGAAGCCATCTCCTACAAATCAAAGAAGAGCTGACCTGGAGCGTGATGGATGTTTAAGGAAAGGAGCAGGCAGACTCTGACGTGGGAGGAATGGAGGACATCTGGGCGAGTTAGATAGTTGCAATCCAGGTAGTGAACACAGAAGAAAAAAGTCTTCCATCTCCTTTCTCCGTCACTTTGAAGGTACATCAGAGCCACTGTGCTGATGGAGAAGCACAATGTGAATTTAGGGATTAGAATGCAAGTGCTCTGGGAAAGGTCTTCTCTTCCAGTGAGGATATCAGCCTTTTTCCTTTGCACACTCTGTTCTAGCTATTTTCAATATAGATTTTAGGGACATCAAGGCAGCCTTGTCAAAAACACCAACATAAGAAGCAACTCAGTTTAGTGGTGCCATGCTGTTCCAGCCCTGGGTAGGGAGCTGGGACCCTTCTGCTGTGTGTCTCCTTAGCATTTCCCACTCCCTGAAAAGCAGAGACGTCTATAGAGCTGGGCTGTCTGTGTACATCTCCAGCGCTGGAGTCCAAGCAGCAGGTACATTGCTTTTGAGCTGGGAGGGTGCTGTGCTTTAGAAGACTTGCTCGCTCCCTGCTCTGAGCTGACCTGGCACCATTCACAGAGGCAGATAAAGAAACATAATTTGCTGTAATGCTTTTCTCCCCAGGCTGCTTCACTGCGCCTCAGACACAGTAGACAAATTCTGTCTGTCAAATCCGGTTACTTTTTACTCAGTGTCTTGTATTTGGGATCAGAGGTCAGACATTTATCAGACAAGCAACCAAATTACCAAATTACATTCCTAAAACAACTGAACAAAGAAAGCCACTCTGCCTGTGACTCTGTTTTAGGGGAAGTTGGAGGGAAACTCTGTGTTTTCTCTTGAAATTTATACTGGAGCATCTGCTCTCATTAGAGCCACCAGAACGACTTCAGAAGTGCAGCTCCTGAAGAGCAAAATATTCTTGAGTCTCCATTTTTAACAATGCTCTTAATGCCATGTCTTCTGTTAAAAACTGTGCCAGCCACAAAAATGCATCACTTCCCAAATCAACAGGCTACAGGAGCAAAGCCACCCCTGTCCTGCTGCTCTGCCCCAGGCTAGCAGGAAAGCAGGGCTTTGGGCTTCTCCAAGGCAGCGCTTTATTCTACCTGCAGATGGGATGAGCTGGCAGCAGAGGCTACCACTGGTCTGTTTTCTTCCCAGTTAGTTTTAATAGCCTTGTGTGAAGTCATTTGGTAAAAAAATTAGAGGAGACACTGAAGAGAAGCTTTGCAGTGCCATACGGTAAGGTCTGCAGGCCAATGCACATTTATTTTAATGAGAATTCCCTAATATCTTCAGCTGGCATGACCCAGAATACCTAAGAGAAGGAATTAATCTGAAACAGCGTCTGCCTTCACAGGACGTCTGGCAAACTTCTGATGAGTCTAATGAGTTTCTTCCAAGACCCGTGCTGAGCTCAGCCCTGTTGCAGGCTTTGTCTTAATGGGTGACTTTTGAGGAAGAACAACAGCAGTGCCAAGAGACCATGTGGTACAGCAGGGTGGCAGTGTTTTGATGCATGGTTATGTCCAAATTACTGCCATGCTGCACTGCAGCCAGAGCCAGGCTGTGGGGCACTGCTGGTCCCAGCCCTGCTGCAGGCTGCATGTCCCCATAGAAGGTTTTTGCATACAGCTCTTGGTGTTGGTCTTTCCCTTTTCCATCTTGCAGATTCTTCGCCTTTAGTACTTGAGAATTATACGTTGCAATTACAAAGAGGCAGTTCTCTGAAGACAAAGCATGCTGTATTTGCCAAGAGGAGCAGAAGGATGGCTGAAAAGAACAAAGATGTAGCAGCACTCACTGTGCTCTCGAAGCTGGGGGGCTCTCTTAGGAGCCCACCACAGACTGATTCATCCTTGGGGTCCCACACTGCTTGAAAAACTGGGGCCTTTGTTTCTCTCCCTCTCTCCACCTGCTTGCCAGGGCTGGCAGCTCTTCCCCATTGCTTCCTGCAGGCTATGATCTGTAAGGTTTACATCCCCCTTTGATCCTCAGCTTAGCCTTGGGAAGACTGTACTTTGCCAGCCTGGAGAGAGAGGCAGAAGCAATCCCGAGGTGGCAACTCCTCTCTTTATTCTTGTAGAGCCTTTGCGTTGGCTGGTCTTACTTGGCTTTAACAGCCCTTTTGATCTCCCTCCCACACAGATAACTCCTCAAGATAGGGAAGGAAGATGGGTGAACAACCTCCACTGAAGATAAACATGCTTCTTCTAACTGCAGGAGTCAGCGCTGGCCTGAGTGACTTGAGAGGCAGCGAGCCTTTCGCTCAGGTCTGCCCTAGCAGGGGCACAGTTCCCTTTTTGCCCACCCTAACACAGTGATTCAGGAGGCTCAATCCCTTCAACTTTCTGTAGTCAGTGGCAAAGGAGCTGTGCTTCCAGCAGAGCATGCTTCACAGCATTTCAACCTCTGCGCTGTCCACAGACCAGATAAAGGGAGAAGGCTTTTAGCAAAGGGGACTGAGACTGGCACGTGAGGAAGGTGATATGATCTCCTTTGCAGCGTCCAAAGAAGTGTTCATTTTTAGCTAAGATGCCAAACCAAATTCTTGACTACTTGCAATAAATAAAAATGCTTTCTTTATTTTCTGTGAGGGGAAAGATCTTATCCCAAGGGCAATGACTACATTTTCCCATGAGTAAAGGCATTAATGCTGTTGTACTGACTACATTTTAGTCTAAATTATTGCTAAAAAATGTAATTTTTTTAATGTAATGACAGCCTTTTCCAGGAAATCTTCAAAGTTGCAGCACAGTGCTTAAGCTCTTTAATAAGAAGCACCAGCATTGCCTAGACCATGCTAAAAAACAACTTTGAGGCTTAATAGGACAAAATGGTCCTGCTGAAGTGCTGAAAATTGGATTCCCAAATCTATATTTAGGCACTACACAGTACAGCTGATTTAATGAACGATGCATTTCACAGCCTATTTTAGCCACTCCGATTTGCAAATCCAATCTTAGTTTTCCTTTGGACACAATGCACGGTGATGGGATTAGTTTACCACTACATAAGCAGTAAATAGGTAATTACTTTTCCGTGCATTCATTAAAAATTTAACCAGAATTTATACATATAAATGACATGTAACAAAGTGTTTTTAGCAGGTTCATTTGGGATTCAGATTGCAAAGATGTTAATTGACATTTAATAGTTTTGTAATTGATCTCTGTCATCTTGCAGTGTGGAAAAATGCTAAAATGTATTTCAGCACAATGGAACACAGCACAATGTAATGTAATATTAAACATATCATCAAGATACACATTTATTGCAGCTACAGAAAGCTAAACTAAGCTATGCAGTAAGTAATTTGCTAGTTCAAGAACTGTATTAATCTTCAATATTTTGTTTCCAACCACCCACAGAATTTTAGGAGGCAACAATTTCACACGGCAATTAAGGAAATGTGCTTATTTGTAATAATGGGGCTACACACTCATACAGCATGCCTAGCTCATTGCTGGTTTTAATAAGTATCAGTACATTTACAGATGCACAGACACTGACTTCTGTGAGTGGTGATGTCCATGAAATAGCTCTGTTTATTATAATAATAATCTGATGCTTGTACTTTTATAGCTCTTTTCACTGACCCAGAACTGTAAACTGAAAGCCTCTGTATTGCTTGGCCAAGTGCTTCTGAACAAATACACATGCATCTTGCCCAGGTAAAACATGGCTGGAACCTTGGAGCAGGGCGCTGAGGTTTGACGAGAGGTTGGCCTTTATAGCAGGATACATCATTTGTCATTTTTGTGACAATTGAGCATAATTCAGGTCCTAAGGGGCATGGTGACCTGGTGGAAATGGGGAGCTGTTTCCACTCTGCTGTAAAAACTGGAAAGAAAGTACACTAAGAGGATTTGGCTGCAGTAATTGTCTCCAAACACCTCTGTGCATCATTCCTACTTGCATCGTGGTGAGCAAAGCATGCAGGTAAGTTTAGTCGTGACCCAAGTCATGCATGGTACCCATGTTTGCAGCTCTCTCCAAGCCACTAGCCAGTGAGCATTGCCTGCAGGAGGGCAGGGAACTGTCCTGCGCAGAACAAGAGCTCTACAGGCAGATCTTTGCATAATTTCACCATTCTAGCATCCTCCAGAGCTTTAACATCAGTGGAGACAGGGGCCTAGTTTATCTACAGGTGTGTGAGCTAGATGGTTGCTCTGGGGCTGTACGCTGTAGCAAGCTGCAGGTTGTTCCACCTGCTAGCATAGGGTGCATCCAGCTGTCTCAGGCACACTGCTCAGCCAAATCCAACCATCCTCTGAGGCTCTTAGCAACTGAGCCGCCTCTATTGAGCTGCAGTCTGATGATAGTTTTCTTCCCAGTCTGTCTACAATGACTTTTTTGTGGATTTTCCCTCACTGACTTCTGGTCCTGAGGAATGAGCTGCCACTCATGATCACCTAGATTTTCAATGCAAAAAGCCATAGGAAAAAAGGTTGTTTCAGAATATTGTTTCTCTGTGATTCTTTTTTAAGGGTAGTACTGTCAGACTGAATCTGTGCAAACTGAATTTGACTCTTTTTACATGTTGTGAAGTTCCCATTATTTGCCAAATGAAATCCTAGTAGAAAGGATTGATAAGGGTCAGTAATGCGCTTGGAGATTAATATGTCTGAGTCACTGGTTTCCCATCTGCCCTGTGTTTGTGTTTAGCCGATTAGTTGGTAGAGAAAACATTTCACATAATCTGGAGCTCGGGTGTAATGTGAACATATTCAAGATTTTAGCATTTACAGATGCCTAATCCTGGGTTCTGTGCCTCTGAGGCAAACATACTCAGCCTATCGCATACGTGCAGCCTACCTGAGCACCTCATTTTGAAAAGCAAACACAGGAGAGCTTACTCACTGATGGCCATTTGCTTACCTTCAAGAACCTCTGAACATATTAAAATATTGATGAGACTGGCAAGTCCCAGGATTGGTTTAGGAATGCTAAAAGAATCAAAAATTCATTACGATTTGTGTTTATTTGCTCTTCAGTTGTTTACTTTAACTTTTTATGAATTAGGAAAGTCATATGTTTAGATCTAGGCATTTTAGAGGAGTATTTTATGCAAACAAATTATTCTAATTAACTGCTCCAGCAACATGACTGTAAATGAACAGTAATCCAGAAACTGCACAAATATATAGACAATACTTCAGGATATCACTGTTCTCAGCAATGGTCTTTGTGAAAACCTCTAAGGATCAGTAAATATGGACTATTTTCGACAGCAGAATGACATTGCCTTGATTTGCAGGCTGGGCAGAATACAGATCTACAATTATGCAGGAAAAAGCTGCAGTGCCCCTGTTCTTCTCTGGCTCATATAATTCATGTAATTTTAATTGCAAGAACAGGAATGCAGCTGCCCTCTGTTGATCTGAGGCCTAGATTGGTTATTCAAGATGAAGAGGAGGAATAACTTCCAAAACCAGTATGGTGGAAGTAATGAGGACAGCTGGAGAACCCCTGCTACCACAGCTGGCACAGACGGACATAGGCGATAACTGGACAGACAGCCATCTCTGAAGGCCTGATGTAATTCATACCATGTGTGAGCTGTGAGCTGAGGTCATACAATGGTCTGCCTCCCTCCATCCTCCTAACATCACCAGCGAGGGACTGAATGGGCTAAAGAGGAGATGTTGCTCTCACTATGGGTTGCTGGAGCTGAAGTGCATTAGTGGGGTCAGATAGAAAATATGGAAGTTATTTCTTAAGATACAAACATACAGCCTTCATCCTGTCTGTTAGGGAAATTCCTCCTCCAGTGATCTGAAGCTGGGTTTGAGCACGGCTGGTGACCTTTGTTTTATGTTTGTGTATATAGACATACGTATGAACACAGAGGAGCAGTTTCTATCCAGAGGTATGCTTTCAGGGTATTAATAATGACAACAGCATTTCCCTCATTGATCAGACAACATAAGCCAGCGCAACACACACCACACTGCCCATCTTGCACTGTCCAACTGCTTTGGGGAGTATATTATTTTGCAGATCAGATGAAATGCTCATTCTGTTGCAGTTCTGTGCAGTGATATTTATACTAATGCAGTGTATACCTACAATAGATTACTCTGAACCAAACTTTATACTGCCGACCTAATTGAGATGTAAAGTCTGGCCAAGCCAAGAAATAACGGGCTCATGGCTGAGATGCACAATGTGCAAGTCTGTGGATTTCAGGAATTAGGAAAGTCAGTCATTCACTCCGGTAACGGAGCCTGGTAAACTCTTGTAAGCAAACTATTTTTCTTCATTATACTTATTCCTTGTGCTGATCTGTGAAATTTTGGTTAATGCCATGACATTCCACAGATCTGTTTGCTGCTCGATGGGCCATGAGGCGGTTGTGTTTCTGCCAGTTGGATGGGTGTTATGGAGGAGGGACTGTTTGTAACAGGTAAAGCAAAACAAACGTATCTTTGATGTGGGTGGAAAACAAAATCACTTATGCTTTGTTATTCGCGTCACAAAAACGACAGAAAAAGTCACTCCTATGCACATTCCTGCTGAACAAATCAGGAAGATTGCTGCTAACAGAGATGGAAAATCGGGGCTTTCCGATGAAAAATCTGTTCAGTGATGTTCAGTTCTGGCTGTGAGCCCTTATCTTGTGCTTCCCAAGACCAGCCTTGCAGCAATTCATCTCGCATCCCCGAAGATCCAGCCTCCATGTGGCAGAGTTTTGCCCCACGAAGGATCATTCAGCAGCACAGAACAGCAGCAGCAGGGGACTTCTCACAGCAGGGCATCATTAAATTTTGCCTTAAATGAGCATTTAGGGAAGTTGCTTTGAATAGCAAATTCCTTCTCCCTTCTTTACCAAATGCCTCTGATGTTACCCCCGATGGAGAGCTTTCCAGATTTCTCTCATCTGATTTTTGTTACCTCTGTATTTCAGCTATTGCCACAGTGACTGGAGGTGAATATGACAAAGCTCGGTTATTGTGTTGTGACACGATGTGAAATGCAGACAAGTACTCTGGCAGAATTTAAATATTCACTGGGATATTGCCATTAATAAACACCACTGCGAAATGCTCGAGTGCTGCCTTCTGAAAGGTGCTGTGTAAGGTGCACAAGTTAAATGTAAATAATTATCAGTTCTCAGATCTTCATCCAGTCAGGAGAGATGCCAAGAGCTTGTGTGTTTATCTTCAGATCTATTGGGAAATTTCCCAAGAGCATGAGCTCTCAGAGATTTAGTCAAAACATCTAGTGGTAACTGTCTCCAGAACATTCAGCAGCTCTTTGATTGACATATTTCTCATCAACAAGTTGGCTTTGTTTACATGTCTCTGAGAAGTAGATAGGCAATAAGGGAAAAAATACCACCAGACTTTTCTCTTCTTAGACTTTCTTCTTCTGGCAGGATGGGTTTTATTTCAGGAAGTGCTACCAGCCCAGACTTGCTAGCATTAACCAGCTGGCTGTGCTGAAATGGCCATGCAAAACAGTCTGCAAACGCTCCCTGTGGAGGTTTCCAGTGGCTCTGATCTGAACTAAGATCAGCAGAAGGCAAAGAAAGCCTCAGTTTTCCTTCAGCCCGTCTCTGCTTTCTGCACCGAACACATTTGTGCCACTTTCTGGTAGAAAGTAGACTCTGTATCCTCAAACTGCACACACTCCTTCATGCATTCCTACAGCTCTTTGGTTTTCTTTTTCTAAAATAGGTTCTGCCTTCGCGTGCTGCTGGGACGGCCCAGCTCATTCTTCTCAAAAACGCTCATAATACTGACTTACCTCATGGAACTGTGGCAGAATTTCACTTATAGGCACTCTGAACTTACTTTATTTATAGTTTACAGTCATTAATCAGTGTTTTCATATAGCAGTGCTCAACACAGTGCCTAAATATACACAAACCAAGCGGCTGGAGGGAAGAATCCTACAGCTCTTTTCTTACCACATTAATTCATGCAATGGGATCCAGACTGGTCTAGGGAGAATAGTCAGTATTGTCACGAATTCTAACTCTGAAAGTGTTTTCAATGAAGTGAACTATTTCCCATCCACTGCCTTCTTTGGATTTTCTTTTACACTGGCCACAGCTTTAAAAATATACCAACAAGTTGGGTCAGGATGAGAAATGCACAGTGAGAGGAATACAGCTATGGAAACCTGGACGGAGGATATCAGCAGATGGCTAAATACAGAAAAAAACCCTGTTACAACAGTAGTCTGCAAACCTCCCAGGTCAGGAGCTGTGGTGGTTGGCATCCCAGGTGAAGGAAACATTTAAGCTCACAGTCCTGAGAGCTGCACCATGTGTCGATCTAATGATGAGAGTACCAGAAACCACTTTGTCAGTTGTTCCAATTGCCCTTGGTCAGTCCTGGGTGCATGTTACCCACAGCGTGGGCATCCCTGCTTGCTCAAACAACAGCACTCAGGTGCCTCAAATGAAACCAGTAAGCCCCCAGAGTTAATAACCTTGAAATGCCACAGCAAAGTCTACCATACTATCCAGCAATTAGGAAAAGTTCTGTTTTAAAATTCACAGCTAGCAGGAGTTCTTGAAAAAAAAAATAGTAAAAGAAATAGCTGTTTTGGAACAGAAAAAAGGACAGGCTGTTTCAGCCATCATTTTATTACTGACTCACAAGGGAAATCAGTGAATTTACCAGTGGTTCATGCAATTCTGTTGCCAGCTTCTTCGAAAGGAAATGTCATGTATAGCAACTTGTTTTTCTATTGCAGCAATTAAAGTACATAGGAGGCCACAACAAAATCAATGCAGAACTGGTAAATCCTTAATGAATGACAGCAAAATACTGATCTTCTTGCCTAAAGAAATGTCTGTCTATCTAAATGCCACCGTGTTAAGCAATAGAAGGCTTTTGTGGTTTATTTTTGAAGGATCTGCCATTTTTTAGCTTGTATTGATGGATGGATCACCAAGTGGCTCTTGCTTCTTGCTTGTGTTTGAGTTTCCTTCAAGGGAACTATGTTCAAACGCAAGTTTTCAAGGCTTCGGAGGGCCCTCAGGCAATGCAGTTTCTGCTGGATGAGGAAGGTGCCTGGGTTGCTTTTTGTGAAGCCCTATGGATCTCACCATGGAGCAGTGCTGGGAGAGCTGAGCACAGAAGGGAGCTCTCATGGTTTTGCTTGAGACTTTAGCACCCCATGGTTCTTCCCCTTTGATGCCAGTATTGCATCCATTTCTCTTAGCACACCCACACGAGACAACAGATAGACCAGAGGTGGGTATCAGCTTCCAAACTCACAACCAGAACACAGCGAATTTTAAAATTAAAAAGATTTTTCAGCCAGTGAGAGCTGGTTCTGTCTATGTACTTCTGTACATTTACATCAACCTTCTCCATGTAGGCTGTGGAACATTCACACCTGACAGTGCACGGATAGTTTTCCCCTTCCTATGGTTTTGAACCAGTACTTCACTGAGGCAGATGCCACCTATTTTCTCCAACAACTTCCTACCTGCCCTGTGCAGCAACATGCAGTAAGAGCTGCCAGGGCATCATGACCTCAGTATTTACTTCACATGCAGAACACATAAATAAGTGCAGATTAGCTCTATACCTTTCAGTGATGTAACCTCATTTATTACCTTCTTATTATTTTTACATTTCCACCCAGTCTACTGGTCTGCCATCAAAACTGTAGCACCAGCTAATGCTTTGATCACACCGCAACCTCTGCTGATGCATTGCATGTTATTTTGGGTTTTTTTTTTTTTTTTTTTTTTTTTGAGCAGCCAGGTTGTTTTCTAGTGCTGGAATGGCTGTACTAAATGCTCATTGTGTCTGTCACATGCTTATCCTATTTCAGCAGCAAGAAATCGATAAGAATTGATTTGAGAACATCCAATCTTATCAAGTATCGAGTAGGGCGCTGAGACAATCGCTGAGCTGATGTTATAACATATAGATTTTAACAAGGCACGTAGCCCTGGGTATGACAATCTTGTTTAAAACGAATGGTTGGACTCCAAGGTGTTAAATGTGCTCGTCCCTTGGCTTTCAAATGGTGCCAATTTCCACACCAGCTCTCTCTCATCTAAAAGCAGAGTGTAAGCACACTCTATAGTCCTAGCAGAAGATTACATAGGGAAGAGCAGAACTGTTGCATTTAGAAACATCAGTGCTGCCAGCACATGCTATTTCAGCAATTACCTATGTTTAGTAATTATGCTAATGTTGATTCTCAAAAGGCTGTTATTTGCTCAGCATGTTCTTCATACTTTATCTCTCTACCTGCCTAACCCTTTATTTTCACTCTAGCTATTACTGGTTGTTTGTCAAGTTAAGTGATGTTTGCAGTGCCAAGTGTTGTCAAGGTATTGTTGCCTTAGCTGAATTCCTATTTTTCCAACACTGGCTGCTGTGATTTTCTGCTCATCACTACTACGAGGCTTTGGGGTTTGTATTTCACTGCTTTCAAGAGACCTTGGGTGCTGCAGGTGTTATTGGTTCTTCGGGCTGCAGGATGAACAAGCAGCTCCTGGGGTTGGAAACAACAGTTAGACAAAGTGTGATGGGCATCAATTTGTAAGTGCTGTGCTGACACATGAGGAACCTGTGTGCTCCTCACTGTGTGCTCCACCTGAAGCCAGAGAATTAACCATGAAGAGCCCATGGCACACACTTCCCTAAATATGACACAGCAAAAATTAAAGGGCAGAAATCGCATACCGGAGCAATCTCATCATTTTGATCTGAGATCTTTAGTGAGATGTGTGCATGCTGTCACTGATTGCCAGCCCTCAGCTTGTACAGGAGTGCCTGTGAGTATACATATGGGAGTTGGACTGGATGATCCTTATGGGTCTCTTGCAACTCGAAATATTGTATGATTTTATACTGACAAGTGTGTATGTGCATTGTTATGTGCATAAGGAAAGGAAAGTGCTCAGTGACCTGCGTGTACAGAGTAATGTCAGACCACCAAGGGCAGCATGCTGTAAAGCAGATGAAGTCAATGGACACTATGTGTGAACATCAGAGGCCATCTCCCCAGGGACACTCATGCTGCTACGCTCTTGTGTCAGCAGCATGCTTGCCTAGAAGATGCAACAGCATAAAGTTGTAGTGTTGTGCATGGACAGGGAAAGAGAAACCTCCCTCCTGGTGGGGGAGGAATGGGGAAAAGCCAGCCTGTGTGCACGAGGTTGGGACACTACTTTGAAAGGAGCCAATTCCAGCAGCAGGGCTGTGTCTCTGAATTGATGTCAGTGCTCAGCTCTCCCTCATGGCAGACCTGTGCTGCTCTCAAGTCCTAAGCAGCATCCTCACCTTCCTCCTTGTACTCTAAGTAGCATTTTGCTGACCAAAATTTGTACAGCACTCCCAGTTTTGTCTCAGTCCAGTAAACTGACCTCCAGACATTTCCCAGGCAGAATTGAGATTTAACACTGTAGGATCATGGCAACAGGTATCCTGCAAAAAGCAGCCTGAACTGAAAGAGGACAGCTGTATGGTATGGATGTGAGACCACCAGCCTCACCATCAGACTGATATGGGGTGTATTTACTTTATCAGTCCAGATGTGGCTTTGGAAAGCTTGGCTCCTTCTTCTAGCCTCACCACAACACACAGCAGCCTGAAAAGCAGTGGGCTGCATTGTGCACATTAATAAACTAATTTACTATGCAAGCAGATGCTGGTGTCAAGTAACAATTGTACCTTGCCTGAACTTCATGGACTCCAACTTCTTTCTTTATTGATTTTTTTTCTTGTAATTTTCTACCATCTTCCTGCGGTTCAGGGAACAGATCAGGAGCCCTCCTGTGGTTAATTTAGCATCTATTAGCTTTCTATCAACTTATTTGTAAATTAATTGCTAGGACTTCCCTGGAAGGAAGAAATTACATCTGATCCTCAGCGCTCTGTACGGACTGAAAGCCAGCCTCTGAACGGAGCGATGCTCCCACGCCGGGATGTGCAATCTCTGCACACAGCAACGTTAGCACAGAGGCAGCTTGTTTAAAATGGTCAAGATAAGCAAGGTGCAGATAGGGCTGACTTGGCATACGTGTTCATTAACTTAGATGTGGGAGCTTTGAACTGAAGAGAGAAGCGATTAAGCTCTAATTGTATCTTCTTTAAGGGAGCATTTGGAACAGCCAAGCCTTTTGCAAGGTGGCTCTTTTTACACACATCACGTCTTCCTATGGATAAACAGCCCTTTATCTCACTTGACTTTTCTGTTTTCTTTTCCTTGTGAAATGCTGGATCTGATTTAGGTTCTGATGTAACACCCAGCATACAGTGACTCAAAATTCAATAGATCTCTCTTGTTGTCACTTTCCTCTCGGAAAGTCTTCATCAATGAAACCCTTGCAGATGTTTTAAATGACCCATATAGAGTAGTGCTCTTTAACTGTGTAATCAGAAATGATTTACTGAATGCATTTCAGGGTGACTGTAGCATGTGTTAAAGGATTGTTCAAGAAAAAGAGGAGAAAGTAAGTCATTAAGGTTTGTTTGCCTCCCCCCAAGGACAACACAACAAGGTAGGAGCACTAACTGTATATGTATATTCCATCACTCTGGAATAAAATTATCCATTAAAAAGCTGAAAGCCCAATGTGTCAGGCATTTGGAAACTTTCCACTCGCTGCAGGACCAGCAAAAAGCACAGACTGGAGTGATAGATCATGTGAGCTTGCTTCCTACACTGAGCACTGAATCACAGGTGCTGTTTGTACACCCAATTTTTTAAACCAAATGTGTCTGCAGATGCATTTATCTGCTTTGCACATTCAGTGGAAGCTCAGTTCAGGTGGTGAACCACACATCTATCTTGTATTAAAAGCAGGTTCTTCCTATAACATAAGTTATTTTTTTTGTCTCAAGGGCCAGCTGTCATAATATACACTTGTACAACACATTCAAGTCAACTAGAAGGTACAAGAAAATGTGTTGATCAGTGGCAGATCTCAACAGGTATACTTTAGATTTCCATCAACTTTAGCTCGGTGTGATTGTGCCAGTTCAAGCAAACTGAAGAAGTTCAAATCAACCTTTTGCCTATCCCATGAGAGGATCTTGGAACAGTAGATCTCACATGTCACATGTAATTCCTCTGCAATGCTCAAACCCAAGAGACTGCCATAATTACTTTCTCGCGGCTCCATGTATTTCTCCGCTCCATGTATTTAAATCAACCTTGGAGTATTATACGACTGAACCTTCTTTTGGATTGATCAGTTCCAAACATTCATTTGTCTTTCTCCTCTGAAAGTCTTTCTGTCCCTACGTATCGCCTGAGCTGAGGCCAAGATCGAGTCCTCAGCTGTATGTAGCTCACAAATGAGCTTGTGTAAAAGAGGGGAAAAAAAGAAAAAGAGAACTTCAGTGGTCTGTGTGAGGATTAGGGATTGCTGCAACACTATGAATTTACAATAGCTTGAAAGTGTAGAGATCTGATTCAGAAAGGAAATATGATAATCTGTGTCCAGAGGGAATCAGGGAGGCCTTGGCCAAATTGGGAATTGCTTTTTGGTGCTTCTTTGCTGTGATTCCCATAACATTAATTATACTAATGCACTGGGCTGTAGAATTCCAGTCTTACAACACCAGGCCTTGTGCCTGACTTAATCCACCCAATGCCTCTTACTGAACTCATTATTCTTATGACTCCTAACCGTGCATGGGGAGCTTGCTCTAATTTAGGGACCTGCATTGAACTAATATATACTTAGGAGACAAAGGAAACTGTAATGGCTAAACAAATATGAGCCTTTTAGCATCCAGGTGGCAACATCTAACTCAGCAAGAGGAGCAGATGCACAGGGAGGTACCTGTGTTCCAAAGCAATTTGGGAGTTCTGGGTGGCAGGAAGAACTGATTGCTCGCTTTGACCTGGGCTGAGCTGCAGGTCCTGCTGGTGCCTAGACCTCCAAGCTCATTGACTGTGTGTTAAGCTCTTTGGGACTTCCCAGGATTTACCTGTGCTTGACCCAGGTAAGCAGAACAGAAAGCTGAATAGAGAATGTTTTTTTCCTTCACTTTTGCTCATAAGTACCTGTATCCTGAAGTTCCATCAGAATGCCCCAGAAGAGACAAATTGTTTTAAGCTAGGAATTTTTCTTACCAACAGGAATACCAGGGCACATCGTGCTCAGTCCTTCTGAGGGTAGCAGTGCATAGTGAAAATCACAGTGTAGCTGTGCTTTGCCCTGCTAGTGAAGCCAGCAGCAAGGGGCCGATGAGTACAAAGCTACGTTCATACAGCCACACTGCATGGAGATTAAATGCTGTGCTTCCGTCATGTCTTTGCTTCTGAGAGGAACTTTGGTTTTTTTCAATGAAAACTGATTTTTTTTTTCCCTAAAGAAATGTGATTCTTTTATTGAAGACCTTCACTTAGTCACTAAGGTGAGGTCGTTCTTCTCCACACAATGAGTCACACGATCTGTCTTGATCTCTAGTAGAAACTGGATTACTCTTGGTAGTTCTCTCCTATTTCCTTTCCTTTAATATGACTAACTTTGAGAGTTAGGTGGGCTTTCCTCTTTGGAAACAGATTCTACATTGGCTCTCCTCCATTGGTGTAGTACCCTGCAGTTCTTTCTGTTTCCTAAACACAAGGATTTCTGCTACTCATCCTGGACTCTATACACCTTGGCTTCTAGGAGGTATCCTGCCCATCAACCCAGTTCAAAACACGAAAAAAGAAATAAAAAATAAGTATTGCTCCATGGCTCAAAAACACCCCTGAGGGCAGCCCACATATCTGCTGCAGGACTGCAGCCTCCTGCAGCTTCCCCCCTGCCCTCTCCCTCTGCTCTGCTTTCAACCAGTTTAGGCTTTGTTTTCTTTAAAGAAATATATATATATATATATACATCTGCTTCTGCTGGGTGGCAGAACAGATGCTGCAGAATTATGTTTTAAATCTGTCTTTACTCCCAGGCAAAACTCAATATTCAGGGGCATTGTTGGGTCAAAATTATTTCTTCGTGGCCTTTGGGTATTCATTAAGCACATATAGCTCTGGCATTATTATCCCTTTTCAGTGATGTTATATTACTTTCAATAATAGCTACAATTTAGAAGGTGCAGATCCACCAAAGCAAAAACACACAATAAGGGCTCATAGCTAAACTGTAGCTCCATGAATTCAGGGGGCAAAAAGAAGGCGGAGGCTTTCTGGTTGTATTAAGCTGTGAGGGAGGTGGGAGTTTCAGCACAAAGATCCTAATTCTGGAGAGCATTCCACCCGTGGAAGCTCACACCAATCCCTAACACAGACACCAGGCCAATGGAGTGTTTTTTATTAAAGCATAAACTTCCATGGCTGAAGTCTATTCACTTTTACATGGGTCTTTGAGCAACTTGGTCTAGTGGGAGGTGTATAACAGGGTAGTTGGAACTAGATGATCTTCCAACCCAACCAGTCTGTGATTCTATATATCAATATGTGTTTCTATATATCAAACACGTTAAATCTTTGTTTAGGATGCTTCGGATGTTTTCTAAGTAAAAAATTCATCTGAAATGACCAACATTCCCAGCTGGTCATAAGAAAAGGAGTGGAAAAACAAACAAAAAAGGGAAAACATTAAAACATTCCAAGTACTCACTCCTCTTTTAGTGAAATCAATGCTATTTTGAAGCAATGAAATTTGATGTAAAATCTTGCACTGAATTTCTGAATTTCCCATTCTAGAGTGGGTGTCTCAACACCCCTGTGATTAATATTTTCGTGTCTGCGTAGCCAGATGGATGCCTGATGGAAGACAGAAACATAACAGCCATGTAAATAAAAATGTATTTACTAAGGGCTCTGCCAAAGCAGGGAAATTTCCTGCCTGAAAGAAAAACAGCAATCTTTGAAGGGGGCAGGGGTGGTGGTGCTGTAAATAATTGTGTCCCAGTTTTGGCTGGGATGGTGTTAACTTGCTATTTAGCACCTGGTACTGTGCTGTGGTTTGGATTTGGGATTTCTAGCTGAGGAGCTGGGAGGGGACACAACCAGGACAGCTGATCCCAACTGACCAAAGGGACTTTCCATGCTATATGGTGCCATACTGAATGATAGCATCGGGGGGCCTGGATTAGGGGGTGCACTGCTGTGGGACTGACTGGGCATTGGTGGGCTGGTGGCAAGCAATTGTGTCGTGCATCACTTGTTTGGAGTATTAATATTATTATCATCATTATTATTGCTGTTGCTGTTACTCTTTCTGCTGTTATTATTATTTTCCCTTCATTTTCTTTCTTACTAAAGTGCCTTTATCTCAGCCCACAGGTTTTATCTTTGTCCCATTCTCTCCCCCAGCCCACTGGAGGGGCAGTGAGTTGATCACTCTGTGGTGCTGGGCTCCCCCTGCGATAAACGGCGGCAAATTGTCGTTGGAACATTCCCAGACGTGAGGCTCGACAGAATGCTGAATAGTCAGAAAGTTGTGGGAGGCTTTGCTGTGTATCCAAAACACTGTTATCTGGCATTCACTGCAAACACAACTTACTTATTATGTAAGGTTGCTGAAAGAGCACCTTCAAAACAAATCCATTGGTCACCTGGGCAGAGGTAATGGGGCACCAGAGAAGCTGTTCAATATCACTTAAACCTAATTTGCCAGCCTACCAATATCATCATTTATCTTTTATTACTGTGGGGTCTGGCATGGGCTTCGTGCCGTTCAGCTCAGTGGTACCTGTGGGCACATGCTAATTCAGGATGAAATTCAGCTTGTTTTGTAACGATTCAGTGAATTCAAGCTGCTTTCACTGGACTCTGAGTATCCAGTGTAGGTAAGGATGGTACCTGCCTCCTTCAGCAGCTCACCTTGTTCATCTCACAAGAGGTCTGAGGCTCAGCCCCGGCGTAGTTATTCACAGGCAGATGGGCCAGGACAAAGCACAGAGGGAGCAGAAGCAGCATCGAGGGATGCAGGACCCTACCCACAAACTGAACACCAACCCCTAACAGATGTCAGCCTGGTTACACACGCCAACTCTGGGCTAAAATATGTGTGAGAGTGCAGATGGACTTCAGCACATAACAGGCAAACATGAGAACAGGCAGCTCACAAAGGGAACCTGCACACAGACAGAGTAAAAAATATCAAACCTGCCTTCTGCTCTCTCAATATTGCCAGCTTTTGTTGCCCATCAATTCCATTTTCCTGCAAGCTTTTGCTTTCTGTTTTGGCTCATTACTGCGCAACCCATGGGAAGAATGAAAAAGGCTGTTTTGTTCTCTTCCAAACAGCTAATTCAGGTTCACCTATGAAAAGATGCCTACAAAATGCTTGCTAACAGCAGGGCAGGTTGTGCCACCAACCAAACAGGATTGGTTCACCTACCTTGTGCTCCCAAGGGAGATTCAAGTTGGATATTATGTCAAGATTCATTTCAGAAAAGAGCAGTCATGCAATGGCATAGCTGTCCATGGAGGTGGTGCAGTCACCATCTCTGGAGCTGTTCAGGAACTGTGTAAAATGGCACTTGGGGATGAGGTTCAGTGATATGGTGGGGTTGGGTTGATGGTTGGACCAGATGATCTCAGTGGTCTTTTCCAACCTTCATGATTCTGTGGTTCTGTGATCCCTACCATACTTGCCTGGTTCTGTCCTTGGCTAAAGTTAGGGTTAGGGCCTAACCTGCCCTAAAGTTAGGGCAGATATGCAGAAAGTTTAACACAGCACAGCCTCAATCTGTAAAGAACCAATAAAGGCCACAGTAATACCAACAGTGCATAAATCATTCATAACAATCAATAGTTATATTCCTCCGATGCTTTATTTCCAGTGAATAATTCCACCAGTTTGAGTTGTCAGCCATGGCAGCAGGCAGAAAAGCTGAGAGGCTCTGAAAACTTCCCAAAGTATGGCCTCCTGCTGCTGTTCTACCTATGGAGGCTTTTGATGGGCTTTCAGAAACAGGTGAAGAATATAGGAAATCCACAGGCAGCGTGACTCCGGAGCAGCGCTGACAGCCTGCAATGGAATCAGGAATTGATAAATAATGTAGAAAATGAGTTGGCAAGGATAAAGAGATCTCCCCTAAATTCAAGCGAATGAGACAGACAAAGAATAGAGAGGGATAGACACCAGGGGAGCCGTACAGCTGGGATATGCATGTGTCTCCTGAGGTATACATGTGTCTCCTGAGGTATACAAGAGCCTCCTGAGATACACGTGCCACTTTCTACAGTTTCAGAAAGTTAACAGTGGGAATTGAGATTGTTGGAGGGTTTTCTTTGTGTGTGTGTGTTTTTCCCCTTCAAAATGCTATTGGCTGACACTGTAAGAAAACTCCTTCAAACATAGTTCCTTTGCACACAGAAGCAAAGCCATGGAGATGTATGATGACCCCATGGGAGCAATCCTGCCCACAGGATGACATCTTTCTGCATCTGGCCTTCCTGCCTGCAGACACTACCTTGCTCTTGTGCCATTTTTGCCCATCCTGAAGTTAAGCTGCATCCAAACCTGTATAACTCACCCATGTGCTGCAGCTAGAAAGAGCTACTGTATTTGGGCTATGAAAACCAGCAGCCTGCAATGCAGCCTCCTCTGGGAGCCCTTGGTTTGGAAGTACAAGGAGAAATTGTACAGCAAACCTGATCAGAACAAACTTCTACTCTCACATTGCATTAGACTTTGATCTTGCCTCTACGCAAATGCTTCTGTAATACTGATTAAGCCCTGCAGCTCCTCCAAACTGTGAGTAAAGCAGCACATGTATATTCTTCTACCAAGAGAGCCTGAGGCATACACAGCTTAAATAGTGCAGGTGAAGCGACGTGGTGCATTTGTGGCAAATACCAGCCAGCATTTCCTGCTGCTGGTGCCCCGCAGCTGTTTGTGGTTTGTCCCAGTGTTATGCTCCTCCTCATCACATCACCATTTGTTTCTAAGCCACCCATGCACATTCAGACTCACCTGGTTTTGTAGATGAGCTCTTTTCAACTCTTTGAAAGGGTAGATAACAGCAGGACAGGGGGAAATGGTTTTAAGTTGAAGGAGGGAGGATTTAGTTTGGATTTCAGGGGGAAGTTCTTTTCTATGAGAGTGGTGAGGTGCTGGAACAGCTGCCCAGAGAGGCTGTGGATGCCCCGTCCATCCCTGGAGGTGTTCCAGGCCAGGTTGGATGGGGCCCTGGGCAGCCTGGTCTGGTATTAAATGTAGAGGTTAGTGGCCCTGCGTGAGGCAGAGGGGTTGGAGCTTCATGATCCTTGAGGTCCCTTTCAACCCGGGTCATTTTGTGACTGATTTTTTTGCCGGGAGGGAAATTTGTTTTCTTTTTTCCTGGAAAATCAGTGCTGGCCCAAAGCGATCCGCTTCTGGAAATGGGCGATGGCATGGAAGCTTTTTTTTTTTTGAGTGCCACAAGTCCTTCCCAGTGCTCCTGCTGCTGGCCACAACCTCATTAGAAAAATTGCTACAGATTTGGCAACCGCACTTCATCTCAAAGCCTCTCGTTTGTCTGCCTCTGCCTGCCAGCACGGTGACACTCCATCCCTTCTATGAGCCCTTGTCACCTCCTATCGACTAAGTGCCACCACGCTGCAGCCGCTGCAGACAGTGCTGACAGCCATCCTTCACCCACAGATGGACCGCAGGAGCCGCACAATTATGGCACCTCTTTTGCAAGACTGAGGAAGTTCCTGCAATGATTTCAGCTTACACTGCTCGCATGAGAAATTTTTGTTCATTCACAGTGCGAGCAGAGCAGGATCCACGTGAGCAAGCACTGTCCTGCTCTCATCTACATGCAGGCAAATTCAGTCTATCTGCTGTCTTCTCACCACACTGGCACAACCCCACAACGTTAATATTGACATCTCCACTGTATGCCCTCCTCTACTTACTGGTGTGCACTCTGGGGAAACCCACACAGACATTCCTAAGCAGTTCCCCCTCTTGTAGCCGTGCTTAGGTCTAAAAGCAGCGAGATGAATTGCAGTCCAGAAATGGCTGGGAGTATTTTCCTTGTTGACTGCAAAAGGAGCCTAAGTGCTGAGTGCACTTAGCCAGGTGCCCAAAGCTAGGTGAGCTCTCTGCTACTCCTCATGCACATCTACAGTCAGTGCTGTGTGGGAACACCCAGCCTGTGCTCCGCTGCCAACAGAAGTGTGTTAGCACTGACTACCCTAATTAGCATATGGTGCATTTCAAAGAGCGGGTTAATTTCCAGCCCCACCAACAAGGTTGCACAACACCCAGGGACTGAGCAAGGTGCTCCCACTCAACAAACCCAACAAAGAAGCTTCAGCCCATGGTCACACTGCGATGCAAAAAGCTGCTGTGCCCCAGCAAGAGCCCCTGCCTTCCTCGCATCCTTTTCAACCACTAAACCACATTTTCTATACAACTGCATTGATGCAATAGCCTCTTTCAGGCTTCTGCCATTCATCCATCACCCATCAACACTGTCTTCCGATTTCTGAGGTACATTTAATCTGCTCTGACAGCCACAATTTTCATGTTACCCCTTTATTGAGGCAATTAAACAGGCTTCCAATCCATTCTTTTAGGCTCTAAATTTATGTTTTTAGCACCAGTTTTGCAGCGGCCCCAGTTCCTTCACAGTTGCTGGGTTTAATTCATGTTTATGTTCAGCTCACGTGGCACCCTCAACACATGGTTTATTTCTGTCAACCACAACTCCCTGCAGAATTTAGATTGCAGCCCAGACTCACTTTGCATCCCCACCACAAGAAATACGAGTGTATGATCAAAACGGGGCTGATTCCTTCAAACTTCTACAGCTTGCTTATGTTCCATAGCATTTTACATACAGATTAAAAAAAAAAATAAATTCAATCTATCATGATTGTAGTTATTCTCATTATAATGCATGTAAATTCGTAATTCAGTGGGTGTGAGAAATAGACAGGGGGAGAGAAAAATCCTAATGAAAAACTCAACAGAGCGTGCAACACTTCTGCCTTGCATTTTTAAAAAGTTGTCCATCTTCATGGTCTTCAGAACCACTTATATTTTATTGCAGATTAGGTCAGTGAATGCTTTTTCTTGCATGATTTAGATAATAACAATAACAATAAAAGATAATAGGAAAGCTTATGCCTTTTGTACTGGATTGGATGAAAGCAACAGAGCTTGGAGCTCAGCAGCAAAAGGCAGCCCCACCTGCCTGCAGTCCTTCCCATATCAGACCTGGGAAGGCAGGGCATAGCACAGACCAGCCAAAATGCTGAGCTGTATGGGGCAGCTCCAGAAAAACTGCTGTTCCCCCAGTTCCTGCTCACAGATTGCTGAAGCTCAGGTAGGAGACACTGGGCAGGAGAGCTGCAGCTGCAGTTCCAGCCCCAGCCATCCGTCAGGCTTCTATTAGCACTGTTATCACCACATTTGTCAGTGGATAATGTTTTGCACAATCAGGGGATGATGGATTAGGCTTCATTTGAAAGGAAGGGTCAGGCTTCATGAGGATTAGATCAGAGCAGCTTGCAAGAGTCCCAGGGGTGCTGCCTGGTCATGACAAAGTCCCAGCCTAGCAGTTCTTTTCTTTTATGTAAGACAGTGACCAAATCCCCCAGGGAACAGCTCTGAAGCCACTTTCAGTCCTGTTTCTGAAGGTTGTTTATAAATTAATATATGACTATTTGACATTTACGCAGTGCTGCCACAAAAGCAGTATGTGATAATTCCCACAAGCCATCAGAAGCTGCCTGAGTGGACCAGCAAATGCACAGCACCCCACTTTCCAAACACTCTCAGCTCCTGGCATGAGACATAAAACCCCAGAAACAAAGGAAAAAATGTTCAAACCTTGCTTCTGCTGTGTGTCAGAGCACATTTCCTGGTAGGATCCAGCATCACTGTGTCTGCTGAGTGCAGGAGAGATGCTCCTCCCTTGGTCTGTCTGCAGAGATCTGTCCTTAGGGGGGGCCTGCAGGTGCTCAGTGCTCCCCATTCTGCATGGCTGCCCCCAGAATACTTCTCAGGTGAAGCAGAGAGTACTGAGGGCCTCTGTGTTCCTTTTTCACAGCACAGCTCAGCCCTGTGGGTCCATTTTGTCCCAGCACAGGCCACTTCTCAGGTCCCAGGGCAGAGCTGATACACTGCTCTGCTATTACATGTGCTGTAATGGGTCTTCTACAGAAAGGCAGATCTACAGAAAAAGGTATTCTTGTGGTTTTATGATCATTTTTGGTACAATAAAATCATGAAGAAAGTCACAAGTTTCACCCAGACTAGCTCCATCAAGCTCTAATTTTTAGACCCAAAGGAAACATGAAATCTTGCTTACAAAATGGACTTGAATGAAACCAAGCCTGCATTACCCAGAACACATTTAATCTGTCTTCTCCTTTGATTTTATTTGCAGGGCTCTGTTGGCACTTTCCCGTAGGTTTCTTCCACTCTGCTTCCTTGGATGGCTCAATATTTTGCCCAGGGAAGCTGTGGGCACCCCATCTTGGACAGTGCTGAGGGCCAGGCTGGATGGAGCCCTGGGCAGCCTGTTCTCATGGAGATGTTCCTGCCCATAGCAGGAGGTTGTTTTCAATGATCTTTAAAGGTCCCTTCCCACCCAAAACCATACTGTGATTCTACGATGGCTTGGCAGATTTATGGTCCAAACTTATTGCCTGGGAAGCATTACCAGCCAGGGAGACTTTTCTATGGGAAAAAAAAAAAAAAAAAAAAAAGCAAAAATTTGAGAAAAGGATGGATTTCAATTAATCTTTTAATTAAAGATCTTCTACCTTCAGCAACAGGTCGCTGTCTCAAGGCAGTGATGTGGGGGGTGTCCTACTGCTGCAACATGTGCTGATCCCAGAGCTGGTGGCAGAGGCAGGAGGGGTGTGAGGCCATCAGCAGCACAGCAGTTTGCTTTCCCATCCCCTGCTGGCGAGCCAGGCTTCCTCCCCTTGAGAGCTTGAGAGAGTTCAAGCAAAGCTGCTCTGACAGAACATGGACACTGCTGCCATGCCTGTCCCTGCCCAGGGGGAGGGCTGCATGCTCAGGCCAGCAAAGCAGCCTGGATGTGCTGCCTGTGCCTGTGCCAGAGCCTACGAATGTGGCTGGCTCCCATGGTGTGTTCAGGACAGGCTGCTTCTGAGCACGCCCTGCCCCAACAGAGCCAGAAGGGCCCCAGCCCTGTGCACAGCATCCCTCGTCCTCACGTGGATTTGGCTTCATGTGCACAGCCAGGTGTGCACAGTGCCATGGCAGCCCTTTGGTGCAGGGTTTAGGGGAGCATAACAGGCTCCCCTGGGTGCTGTGGGGTCTCATCCCATCCTCCTATGACAACCAAGCCATGCCTTTGAGTTATTTCCCACAATTAGCAAGAATGCTTCTCTAGTTATCAGGCTAACATTGATGTTGTCTTTTTAAGTTGGACCAGTGATATTTAGCAGCTTGTTACACAGTACCATGAGCTTCTACATTAGTATTGTCATCTTGTCATCAATTAGCTTTTAATTAACGTGAATTTAATCTTTTCATCTCCTAACGGGGAAAGGGGAAGAGTGGAGTAATCAGCAGGTAGATGCAAAGCAGCCCCAACCACAATTTCATGGAGCAAACTGAGCTACCACACACTGGTGGCACTTTCTAACACATGCTGTAAGATTATGTAACATTATGAAAAAGATGATCTATATCAATTTCTAGTGCCCTCTCCACAGTTTTGACCCAACTCAGAGTCAGGACTTCCAGTTCCCCAGCAGAGTTTGTGCACTCCACTTGTATGGCTGCATACACAGCTCATGAAGTTTGGGTGTATTTTATGCATAACACAATCTAGAAAGGGGAAATCTACTCTAATGTGAGTAAAACAAGAACGGAGGGAGAATAAGGTAAATATTTTCTCACCTTCTCTCCCATTGCTGAAAAATATGTGGGTTTCTTGTTTGTTTGTTTGGTTTACTTGTTTGGTTTGCGCTTCACTTTGTTGCAGGTTATGCTCACTTTTGCTATGGATTCCCATTTGTACAAAGCTGGCATGGTGGAGAGTTGCACAGAATTATGGTTCCACTGATGAAGAAAAAGCTCTGGGAAGAAGAGTAAGAACAGGTGATTCTGTAGCGTTTGTATGCCTTGCCTGAAAGTATACAGTGATGGTAGGGTGAAGGATGGATGGTGCAGTGTTGCAACCATCCTAGAGGATAACTATGGCAGTCCAGAAAGAGGGTTTAAGCCCATTAAAAGGGATATTCTACACATGGGGCCATTTGCTTCCTTCTAGTTAAGCAGTCTTCATTTGGATGTGCTTCTGTCTATAAGGACAACTTTAAACTGAAGGAGAGACAAAACAGGAATTCATGGGGAGAACCCCAAACATTCCTGTACCCTGTTGGCTTAAGCACTTCTGGTGGGACAACCTCAGATGAAAATAATTGGAGAAGACTACATGGTTGTAAATATCAGTGTCCTTATTCTGAATGTATTGCCACTTGTACCTCTGCTGGATCGCTCTGACGGCTGGGGTTTCCTTGAGGACTGCTCTACAATTCCTCATCCAGTGGGCAATCCTGTCCTCTCCTCTTGCCACAGCAGCATCCCCATCAGTCTGTCTTTGATGCAAGTCCTGAAAAAGGGCAGAATTTAAGTCAGAATTAAATACAAATGTTGGGCTTCTCCCCACCTCTTTTTGTCTCTTGAAATTAACTTTCAGCTCAGTCCCAGGCTGAGTAATTCAAAGCCAATGGGAAGTGAAAATCGTGGTCCATGAAGTGCTAATGGTTACCTAAGAGCAGGAAAAAAAAAAAAGTGGGGGAAGATTTATCCTTCCTTCATCCCTAAATCCACCTGACTTGAGCAGAGCAATAAATCAACAGGTCTGTTGATAGTTTCTCTTCCAGCTCAAGCTTATCATCCCATTTTATCCATCTCATCATCTTGTGGACCTACAGACTGGCGATAAATAGGCAGCTCCAAAAAGACTTGATATGACATTAAAGAGAAGAATGTCTCCCTTCTCCCTGCTTGTTTATGCACACTGACTCCACTCCAGAGTCATCTTTACACCTGTACATCTCTTGCCACCTGTCTAAAGTGAAATAAAAGCCAAATAAATCCTGGCAGGCTGAGGTGAGGGCAGGCTCAGCAGTCGTGAGCAATGACACCAGACATCGACTCAAGGGAGCTGATCTGAGGACATGCCCAGAGACATTTCCATCAGTGATTCCCCCAGGAGACATCACCCTGCTGTACCCATCCTCTGCTTTTCCCCCAGGACATGCTTTTGGGGAACAGGAGAGATGATGATAGAAGGACTTCTCTTTGGCTTCTTGTTTTCCTCCTCTAGGTTCTAATTTTGTCATATTCCCTCTCAGACTTGTTTATGGATGCAGAAAGAGTTGCAGAGGAAGAGACAAGTGCTCACTCAGCCCTGCACACTGTCTGGGGTATCACCTACAGCCTCACCCCTCTTTTAGCTCAGGGACTTTTTGGACACTGACATGGCCTGTGAATTCTCAGGCACCATCACATCTCCTGTGTTCTTGGCTCTGCAGAGAAAAATTCATCTCTCTCCCAACCAAAGCCCTGTAGAAAAAATCAGTCCTCAGGCTGATCCCACTTGTGGCCATTCATCCCTGTTAGCAACTGCTGTCAGCAAAATTAAAAGCAAGGTGCTTCTCCTGGAGATTATAATGTATTTGGAGCTGTGACCTTGTGTTATGGTTAGCCACACTTGCAGGCCTGTAACTCTTCCTGAGTTACTTCTGTTGTCTCTGTGACTGTCGTTCCTATTTGTCCCTCAGGCTCTAATGAACATCTCTGCCAGAGCACGGCCAGCTGCAAACTGCCATGGTGGCTGTGTGATGCAGAGGGGAGAGGAGCAAGGAGAGGCTGATTGGGCTGAGGCTGCACGGGAAATACAAAGCAGTATTAAAACTGAAGTCTGCAAAATCTCATCTCAACACTCACATTGCCGCATGCTATTGAGGGTAAAAAACAACTCTAAACCTGTCACTTGGAAATCTACTAATAAATAAATATTCATGGATTGAATTATCTTTTTTTTTTTTTTCCACAGGATTTTCCTGCAACGAGCCTGACTCAGAAGGCATTCCTGCAGGCACTGAGCCAAGGAGTTGCATGAGGCAGTTCTCAGTAAATGAGTTTGATGCAGTAAGCACATTTTGAATGTAAAGCACCGGGTTCTCACATTTCTCTCCCTCCCTGTCCTGCTGGGTTGAAGTCACTCACAGATTTTTTGTTTCTGACGTAGTGTTGCCACAAGAAGTCCCACTGCTTGCTCTGCTACAAGAAGTGCGAACTTTTATCTCCCCGCTGCAAGAGAGCAGTAAATCAGAGCAAGCCGACAGCTTTGTCTTGCAGCCTGTTATCCATGGGCGAGAGGATGCCTCCCCCGAGATCCCATTAGGTGTGCTGTCTCCACCACTAAACTTTCAACAAGCACATTGGCGGAGACCTGCATGTCAAAGAGAGCCCGCCAGCTAATGATGCCAGGAGCTCGCTGCCTCTGCTCCTTCCCTCCTGCCCCCGCCTCTCCTTCCTTTCTTGCTCACACTTTATTCTCAAGTTTATTAAAAGGAAGCTCCGTTTAGGGAAGTTTCATCACTTAGAGCCTGCGGAACAACTTCTGTTAGACTGATGCTGTGCATGGTACCGCACACCTCCTCTGCATGGGCAGGCATTGGGAGCTCTGTGCAGCAGTCATAAATCCTGCTTTCGTGCTGCTGACATGCACATAAAAAGAAAGCAAAGCAGAGTGACAGGGATGCAGCAAACCCTCCTAATGCCTAATGAGCTGCTCCCCTCCCAGGCACAGATGGTAGACACAACCACTGCGAGCTCTTCACCCCCTCTTCAGAATTATGAGCTTGTCTCCAAGACTGAGCCCATCCGTGGGGACACTCAGTGGGGTGTGTGAGGGAGCTGCAAATTGAAAAAAGCAACGATATCATCTTTGCAGGAAGGGATACTTTTGCCCCTGACAATCTCTCCAGGACACTACTGCTCAGCCCCCTCCCCCCCCTTGCAGCACTGTCGAAGAGCCAGGCTACAGCAGCCAGCCTTGGCTTTACTGGGTTGGCTGTCAGCCCAATCTCCACGGCCCCTTCCTCTCTCCTATAAGATTTGCAAATTGCCCCATGAACCTGAGCAGAGCTGTGCTGGACACGCATTGGCGCTATAGGGTCCATTCATCATTCTCAGCCACAGCTTTTCCATGAAGAAAGAGTGGAGACCTTTTATCAAAGATGGGTACAGGATCAGCATCACGGTGAAGGCAGCAGATGCCATTTGATGACCATTGTGTGAGCATGCAATGAAGATTCTGGAAATGTGTTTGCACTTTGGGAAAACACACAACAGGGCACCTCAAAAAACAGTGTACTCATGGCCAAGGCACTATCCATTTCCATCCATGCATCTGGCTTTGCACTTGTGTCACATATCAAGGGTAGAACAGTGGATTTCATTCTGAGAGCTCATAGCTCAATAGAGCAGAGGCAGCCCTAGATGAGAAAAGCAAGGAAGAAGGCATTATAAACCCAAGAATCTAAAAATATGGGAGTCCTCCCCAAGGTCAAAGCAAAGGTACCAGGAGCAGACGTGAGAGGAGAAGCAGGAGAGAAAAAGCTTACAATGCATTTCCTACTGCTGTTTCCTAAAAGATGTGAGAAATTTTAGTCTCAAGGAGCCTATGGGAAAGAAGTTCTCAGCTCTGTCTCTGCTTCTACAAATAGTTTTCTAAAAATACCAGAACCTAGCAATTATCACAAGAATTATTTTATATTTATTGTCATTCAAATGCTGATGTAGACAAAAGGCATTTAGAAGACGTCAGCCAAACCCTGGACCACTTCTTCCCTCTTTCTGTGCTCTGGATAAGTAAATCAAATGGAAATCTCTATCCCATGCTGTATAACTTGATTAGGCTCAGCAGGTGCAAAACAAACTCCAGAGCACACTCGCTCAAAATTTTACTCTCTGCTGATGAATCCAACCTGACATAACTTGAAAACTCATAGAATAGTTTTGGCCCTACACGCACAGCACTGTTGCAAGCTAGCAAAATAATACATTAACTTTCCTTGTGGGTTTTTATAAGTAAGTGCTATCCACAGAGCCAACATTATGGCAGGGACAAGCTTTGCAGCGAGGAGCTCCGGTCTTAAATCCCAAACTGAGGTTGCGCCCCTTTGCACAGCACAGTAATGTGGAATGGCCCTCCGAGCAGTCATTAAAGTAAAGCCTGGTGGATAACGGAGAGAATGAGGCAATAAATCCCCACTGGAGCCTGTGGAGCCCATTGAAGAGGAAAGAGTGAGTCAGAAAATGATGCTCCCTCCTGACAACATTTCCCGAGGTTGAGAGCCAGCTCAGAGGTGCTGCTGCCTGCGTGCCCCTTTGCAGAGTGCAAACAGGAGGAAAGCAAAGCCCCAAACATGAACTGACTTCTCTTCGCTGAGATTTATTGCATGCAGGGAGTGGAAATGAGGATGAACCAAGGGGTGCTGAAAAGAGAGATGGATGTAAATAAGGCTGTTCTCAGCCAGCCTGAGCTGTCACAGCCCAAAGGGGAGGGAAAAAAAAGTTGTTTTCACATCCTCCCTGTAAACCCCAACTGGCTTCATCTGAAGGCTCACACCTGGCAGCATTTTCCACCCACTTTCCCATCAATTTGCACTGAGACGAGCGGAACGCGACAGAGACACACCGGGCTGCTCCCTGAGAAGTGAAACAGCTTGAGAACCATTTTTCTCAGGTTTAACAGAGTAGGGATGTTATTTTCACCCAACTTACTGTGACTTCACGGGACAATCAGTCATCACCACTGCTGCAGGGTCCCGGGGCACCTGGCCAGCAGCAGAGGGACTGGGCAGCGGAAGGTTGTGTTGTTGAAGAACACCTTTCTAACAGTGCCTTGCAGCAGATATAGTGGACTGTTGCTACATGTTAGCACAAGGAAACAAGACTTCGTAAGGTGCAAATTGGGAAAGTGCTCTCTGACTTTTCTGCAGCCTGAAATATCCCAAGTATACGAAAGGGAGAGCAGGAAGATACAGAAGAGTGACTGAAATGCAGGAGGAGATGAGTAGGTATGAGATCCCTCTCTGATGTAGTGGCTTCTTTGTATCGAATTACTATCCTAAATCACCTGTTTACACCTACAGCTGCTCTCCAATGGAATCAACACTCAGCCCATAAGAAAGCCCTTCCCCACTCCTGGGGCTCATGACATTCATACATCTTCCTGATCAGTTGTATCAAAAGTTGCTTTCCTCAAGCCCAGCCAGCTCAAAAGCACACTGATGGTGGGACACAAACCTGTCCCACCAAAGCATGAATGAAACCCCACGTGTCCCAACATGAAAGCCCAGTCCCTGGTGCCCTGTGGACTCACCTGGGCTGGTTGGTTTCTTCACAGTGATGGGGATGAAGCCAGTTCTCCTCTACTGCTATTTTACATTAAAAGGCACAGGTGTGAGGAACAATCTTTATCCCTTTTAGAGGTATCTGTAAGCAGCATATTTCTAAAACTCATAAATGGGATCCAGAGGGAGGTTCAGCTCTGCTGTGAGGTGTGGCTCACAGTTGCCTCTATGAGATCAAGGAACAAACAAAACAAAACAAAAAAGCAATTTAATCTGTTTTCTATCTTGTGTTTTGCTGACAGCTCCATAGGGGACCTCAGGAGCAGAGTAGCAGAGATATTGCAGGTACAGCTGTGAGTGTAATGGATTTTTTAGTTCGTTTGGAAAATAAACCGGAGCTGATCTATGTTGACCTGAAACATTTTTTCCACTATAATGATAAAAAGGAGTGAAAATTCACCTTCAATCAACAGCAACATCCCATTTGACCCAAAATGAAAGCTTTCATTTTGTTTTTGTAGCACTCAACCATTTCTTAATTCACGTTAAATTCAAACAACAAAAAAAAAACTTGTCAAGGAAAATGTTTTGCCTTTACCTAAATAGATTTCCTTACCCTTCCCTCCCACTCAGGGCACTCTGCACTAAATGCAAGTTGAGTTGGTGAACTGTTCTGATTTCCCTCTGAGCTACATGGAAAATGAAGGGAACTCATTCTGCAGGTTGTACCTTGGTTGGAGCATCAATATCACTGCAGGTTCCTCCTTGTGCAATGCCTGCTGTCCTCACTAGGGATGTAATCACAGGAGCAGCTCCCACAAATAAGCAGTTTCAGCCTTCTTTCCTGTCCCATTCAGCTAACTGTAATGAAGCCAATTCTCAGCTCGAGAAAGGTGCACTCTTCTTCTCACTGATGGCTACCTGCTAATCAACTGCAGGAGTGCCCCTATCTGCATCTTAAAATGTGTTATTAATGGGCTGGTGTCCCCTGGAGAACAGCAGGAGGACTGAAAGTAAACCATCAGGATATGTCAGGATTTGAGGCACAGAGCAGTTCTAATTGAAATCTTCTCTGTCATTTGCTCATCAGGAACGTAGAGCTTCTTCTTTGAATGAAACATTAGACACTGGCCTGACAGCTCCAGGTGGAAGATTATTCAGGAGCTTAATCGCTCCCTGACAGCTCTGGTTACTCCCACATCAGCATTTATTAACCTCTATTTTACCCAGTCCCATTTATGCCATTTTAATTTGTGGCTCTGGATGCTTTGGAGCGAGAGCTGGCCAAGCCCCACCTTGGATGGGCACATGAGGAAACACTGTGATGCCTATCAGGTCAGGTCCTCTGGGATGGAAATCTTCAGGAAAGAGGTTGCCTTGTGAAACCATTAATCTGATTGATACATTGTAATGTTATCAAAACGATTCACATTTTGGGGGTGTACAGTTCAAAGCCCCAAGTCACGGATGAACAAGTCACTGTGAACAATTCAGCTTTAATTTAATCTAGTTTTTGTGATAAGCTGATCGTGAGCCTCTGTGTTTGCTCAAAACCAGATGCGAGCGCACCTCCAAGGCTTAGAAACTGGAAGACAGATAAAAAGAACCCAAAGTTTATCCTCTCTAAATCAAGACTGGATGTCTCTTGAAAATTGATGCTATAACTCAAAGAAAAGTTATGGGCTTGATGCAGAAATTATTAGCTGAGGTCTCCGGAGCTGTTTTATGCAGGAAGTCAGACTAGATGATGATAATAGTCCCTCCTGGTCCTCTGTTCCATGAATCCTTCTCCTGAGTGCTTTGCAATTGTCCCCGAACCGTCCTTCACTATGTTATATGCTTGAGTCAAGATCTTCCATGGTACTCAGATGTCTAGCAGCAGGCAGGGATGCTAAAGGCGGAATTCAAGGCAACTGAGTCCCTCTGTAACTTCTCTCTCACCTGCGCAGGTTCTTTCTGTTTCCTCTGAGCCCCCAGGGTGGGCTAAGGCAGTGAGCAAGGTGGGGCACTGAGGCACCAACCCAGTGACATTGGTGATTGGCACCACTGTGCCGCTCAGCCCCAACTTGCCAATCCCCCACTCCTGCCAGCTTCTCCACTCCCCAAGCAGTAGAGCGGGCACTGGGAGCTCTACAGAACGGCTCTTCCTTCCAGCAGCCATCTCCGTTCCCCCAGGCCCCACTCTGCACTCCTCCCACAGTGCTGCCCCACAAAGTAGCTGCAAACCCACTGCTCCATTCGGCCCTGGCTGAGCTGCATCCCCACAATATCCCTGTGCCTAACTGCCCAGAGATTCAATGCTCCTTTCTCAAGCTGTTCTGGCACGTTTCGCTTCAGCCTTGGCCCAGATTTCCATGGCTGGCTCCAGTTGGCTCAGAAATGTAATAATGGAACCATTTCCTCAATAAATCTCTCTTTTGTGAAAGGACAGCCACAGACCTCCATGCTCACGTGCGTGCTATGCTGTGCTGTTTTCCCCAGCACTCAGTACCGATGAAACGTGTCTGAAGTCACCGTGATGGGAAGAAACAGTGATGCTGTACTTCTGCAAAACCGTGCTGGAAATGTGGAATTCAGCCTCCCACCAGGGGTTCCCAGCCCCATTAATAATCTGAAATAAGATTGAGCCTGTGCCCAGCAGAGCCTCCAGCGAAGACAGATGAGCCAAAGCAGAATGTAGATAATAGTCGAGTGTCGGATGGGGTGAGGAATCCTGGGTAAAGAGATGGAAAGGATGGCTGGAGGCAATGGGTGGAAGCTGGATCTGATGGAGGAGAGAAAAGGCTGCCTGATGACAAGGATGTACAAAGAAGGGGCAGCACGACTGGGGTCTAGCAGCAAGAATTATAGGGAATAGAAGAACAAAAGGGCTATGAAGCATAATAACTAGACAGAGAAACTGCAAAGATTTGAAAGGTCTGTTTTGGAATGCAGATTGAGCTAACCGAGTATTAGAAGCACAAAAAAAACCCCAAACAATGACTGCATTCAGGAATGATATAGGTAAAGGAAAATTAAAACAGAGATAATTTTGTGTTTTACAAGCTTTTTCATAGAGAGATAGAGGTAAAAGAGATGTGAATACAATTAATGAGAGGAAAGTTTCAGCTTCAGTACATACATATGCGTGTCTAGACAAAAAAGTATTCTACTGCCATGACAAAAGAAGGAATACTCCCTCCACAAAGAAGCTGACGCCTTTCTGGTGTGCTGAGGAACCATCACAGTTCATCCAGGCACTGAGATACATGAGCTCTTTGATGACTTGGTGTCAGGTGAGGGAGAAGAGAAGGGCAGCAAGATGCAAAGATGAGATTGTGACATATGCAGCAAAGTTAACCCTTAGTCCAACTCTTCACAAAAAGATTTTGAGGATTTTTTTCTTTACAGGTTTGTATATGTGTCCAGTAGAGGTCATGTAGGGCAACATAAGCAGGGCAGCATGGGATAGAAAGCAAATAAGTTGTTTCATGGATTGCAGATATGGTTCTTGTGGTACACAATTGTCAGTTTCCCTTTCATCTCCTATTTCCCTAAAGGAAAGAAGCTAAATATAAAAAAGCATTAAGCTATTCCTTTACCACCATATCAGATATCTATACATCAGTTGCTTCATGGGAATTACGCAGATCTTTCACTGTTGAAATGTTTCAGTTCGTGAATGGCACTGAAAGATTTTAATCATTAGGTTTGCCTTTATTTAATAGAGTTTATCTAATGGGATCTGAGAATCTGCTGAAATCAAAGTCTTCCAGCTTGTGAAACAGCAGAAAGGAAACTGAGCTTCTTTATGCCAATTAAACATCAATAACCCTGGATCTGGAGGTCTTCTCACACACTTCAAGGCACTGTTGGATTCTGGCTATGGAGCTAGTGAATCAGTGCACCCATAGTCACACTCCCAAACAAAAAACTCTGTTTCAGCAATAAACCAAACAGCACAGCTACCACAATCAGGTAGAGCCCCACATTTTCCCAATTGTCAGTGGTGCTCACAGGTTTGAATTTAATCCCAGCTGACTCCTATATATAAAAGGAGAAGATTCTGAAAGCACACACCTGGATTTAGGAGGGATTGCAGTGTACTTCTTGTTGGAGGAGGATGGAAATCTTCCTGCAAACTACAAAGGGCGTGTGTTAAGCATATGTATCAGGCACATGCTGACTGCAGAAGATGATTTCCCTGCTTCCAGTGATGGTGATCCTGGCTCTGTCTCCTTCATATGTTTAGAGAAAGGATGAATGTGTTTGTTGGTTATTGATGTGGAGTTCTGAATTATGGGAATTTGACATGCTAGGACCCTCTGCTGAATAGTAAACCTAGAAACAGGTCAGGAGTGCTTACTGCCAGGTGACTTTATCACTGCTGATTCTGTCTGCATAGTAAGCATTAAGTTTATAATCATTATTTATAGTCCCCACAACACAGCTCACCTGAGGAATGCAAGTAAAGGAAAAGCTTGGAAAGACAACTATTGCAGCTTATTTACAATGGCTCCATTGGATCATAGCACTCTCCAGATGCATGTTAAAATGGCAATAAAGAAAGCAAAAGCATTTTTAAAATCTGCTGTTATAGCTTTGCATTGGTGACATGTATTTAAATCATCTGCATGCCATCAAACTTTGGTTCCAATTTAAATGTCACTGTGGAAGCTTTTTCTCATCCCTTCACAAAGTCATTTGTCACCTTCCAATTCACGGCAATGAAAGGAAATGAACAGAAGATTAGATAAACAAATGAAAAATCTTTGTTTTTAATGTAAAATGCAACCTTTGAGACCTCTTCTCACCATTCAACAAAAGAAAAAGCAAAGCAAACCAAAACGAACCACTGCTACCATTAGAGGAAACAACAGACAAAGCAAAAACTTTTTTTTTGTTGTTTAAATGCTGGAACTAATGATCAAATGAAACAGCCATTGATCACCTGGCTGCCCAAATGGATTTTTACCTTTCCATTTATTACCATACTGTGATGAATTTGAATAAGTTATGGGGGGGGAGGGGAAACAGTGCTAGAACTTTCTCCACTCTTTCATATTAACATCAAGAAAGCAGCCTCTTTTTTCACAAGTACAAAAATGCATCCTTATTTTCAAGTAATCTGACAACCTATCTTATTTAGTCTGTTATTTTTCCAAGAATTCCCAGTCTATGCTGCCCCAAATTAGAACATTCCTCTAAATTTGAAAATCTTTGACATCCTAGCACTTCTTCTGAACAGTCATCTTATTTTTGTCTTAGGCAAAATATTATGAGCATAATCCATAAGTAATATAATATGGTCTCCATAACAGAAGACACTATTAAACCTTTATTTCATTTTTATTTTGCAGTGACAACGATAGAACAGGCACACAAACATGGATTATGTGATAGCAGTGATACAAATAATGGTTACTTACAGTCGTAGGCCAAATGTAGGAGGTCCTAAGTTGTCCAATATTGCTCCTGATGATATTAGAATATAAACTTTTCCCTTTTTTTAGCTATTCAGAGAAGATATTTCAAGTCGAAATAATTTTGAGACTGGCTTCTGGTAGATGCAGCATTTCCGATTACAGTCCATTACTATCAAATATATATTTGGTTTGCCTAGCAGTAAAAGTTCTGAATTTTCCCCCAAAGCCCAGCTTCTGCAGTCTTGTGATTGATATGAGAGTCACTATTCTTGCATAAGAATAATCAAAACTGCAAGCTGGACCCAGAGAAAATGCCTTGAGAATGTCAAATTATAATACCAAAAGATGCATTGAAAGGACTCAGAATGTTCTTTTCAGGAGTCTCATCTCTTGATGCCAAACCCAGGCTTGGATGGAATTGAATCACGGGCACATTCACAAAGTCTGGTCATTTGAGTCAAATTACTTACGAGCCTTCAATTCAAAATTCACTCGAACAAGGATGTTTGTATTCTACTGATGTTTCCAGGCTTTGGGTCAAAACTAATTTGTGGACAAAGTAATTGTAGACAATTTCACCACCCGAATAAATCATGAAGTCAAAATCAGTCCTGGGGTTGGGGACCATCCCACCCAGCAAATGAATTCTGACACTGGCACAAAGGCGGAAGGTGCAGACCTGTCTTTACACTGATTATGAAACAGCACCCTAACACTTGGTTTTACAGTATTTCATCTATACTTGTTAGCATATGCCTATTGCTCAATCTGCCCAAAGCTGTTTGACTCAATTTACAGTCTCCAGGGCACAGCTCAGTAGTGAAAGCATCCATACTCACTGACTTCTGTCCTGCTTTGCTTTCCTACTCCTAGCACTGATGTAGCTGGTCCTACAGTATCTGCACAAGACATGCTGAAGGCATTCTCTGTGCCACCTGCCACCTTGTTAATTTCTGCAGGTCTACCTCTCATTTTTTTTAATGCAGCTCTTGGGTTTGGATGTATTTATTTATTTATTTATTTATTTTTCCCATCAAGGAATGACATTTTAACACTTAAGAAATCAGTTGCTTAAATTTACAATTTTGGCAATTTGGCATAGCTGTCTTTTGCCATTTCTGCACCAGGTACAGTTTGTAACAACAGAATGGCAAATGGCACTGATATTAGAATATGTTTTTTCTACAGTCCATAAATCAAAAATTCTCACCAATAACCTGAATGTATGTGAATACACTGGTCAGTTTAAAAACACAGTTTTAGTTCTTTGCAATCTGCTAATGTACTTATGGGAAAATTTGGCATTCATAGCAACAAAAGATTAGATGCTCTAAATCAAAGCCTATCACAAGCAGGTCCCCATTTCCCCATTCAGAAATCCCAGCAGAGCTGGATGAATCTGCTTTGTGACTTTGGCTTCTTGTTCTGCTCTCCACAGGCAGATGATGATTTTTTTGTACTCACTATTTAAATTATATGCTGGATAACCTCAGTAAACAATTCTCTCTTAGCAAGTTGCCATTGAGCAGTTTCCTGAGGATGCTCAGTGCTCACTCTGGTTAAGTAGGAGGCGAAGATCACCTGAAGTCCTTGCAGTCTCTATTGGATGAGCAGAAGCCTTAGAGCATGGCTGTCCAACCTCTTGGCTTGCCTGGGCTGTACTGTGTGAAGAGGAATGGTTTTGGGCCACATACACGTTGGTTGCTCCAAAAGTAATGCCTTCAGTTTATTTCCATGGAAACTACAACTGATGCAAAGAGCAGAATAACAGTATTTGACAGTGCAAATTCTCAGCTACTAAACATCATCACCACCATTTGCTGTGCATTTTTGCTGTGTATGAACACGAGCCTGCATATTGTGATCATAAAATTCTGCACCAGCAAAGGTGACTCACTGCCGCCCCTGCTGAAAGCACCATTCAGTGACTCCCTGTGCTCACATCCACTGTTTAGTCTCCATAATCATTCAGCAAGAGCCAATGAATGTAAGTGGGTGACATGTTTTCCACAAAGAGAAATTCAGTTCTACTCCTTTGCTTCATCCACATTTCAGTGTCACACGCCATTCTGTCAGACTGACCCTCTGTCACATAGCAGCAAAATGGAATGAAATGTTGATGGGAAGGTTCAGTCTCTACTGTCACCCCGCCAACATCCACCTCTAATGTTGTGGATCAAATTAATCAAATAGGAGGCATTATTTTCAGAGCAACCCTCATAAAATATGTACTATAGCTAACATGTAAGGAACAAAACATTTTAATATTTAATATTTTTATTAAAACATTAAAAAGGGAAAAAAAAACCCAAAAACACTGAACTAATAGGCTGTTCGACCTTGTTTGTGTGAATAATCAGTGTGGCTCAGTGGCTGCCATTCTCAGTGAGCTCTGAAGGTGTTCATCAGTGGTTTTTTGATGGAATTTTGCTCTTCTGTGCTTCATCTTTGAGAACAGTTGTACACAAATGTACATACTGACAAAAAGTGATGGCACGAATAAGGCATGATTGTGAAGCGAGGGATATCTTTCTCTGCTAAGAGAGGCTTATTAAGGTCTGGTAAAGGAGCACAATCACATTTTTGAGTTGAATATCTGCAACTCTATACATTCCATTTGAAAATTTGCAGGCAATGTATTCATGCTGACTGAAAATGGAATCACAAACATAAATTGATTTCTTTTTTTTTTTTTTTTTTTTAAATCTTAAAACCTATTCTAAAATTCCTGTGTTAAACCAGAAAGTAAGGCTGTGTATATGTCATGTCTACTGAGCTGTGTTTAGGCAACGTATCAAAATGCATAGAATGATTTGCCATAATTTGAGTTAGCGTTACCCTGTGCACTCCCCAGGTCCTGGTTTCAGCCCAGACAGCTGATCACACACCCTTGTTTGGTCACAGTGAGCAACGGGAGCATGCCCAGGGCTGGGCAGAGCTGCTGCCAAGGGGTAGGCTGCAGTGTGAGCTGTGCTGGGCTTTGGGTTGGACATGTATGCCTTAAAGACTGGTTTACAATGCAAAAGGCTGTGATTTGAATTCCCTTTCTAAGAATATTTTGTAAACTGCACTTTTTACCATGAATGTGGATGCTCCTTTCTGAAGTGGGGTTTTTTCCCCACTTCAGAAAGCCCACACTTACTACTTACTGCTTACCAGGATTAAAAGGCAGATGCAGCTCCATGAATCTGGAAGGTTATCCATTGTGTGTCAAGCAGATGGCTGAATAGATAATATCTGAGAAGCTGTTTAGTTTCATGCTTGAATTCCACTGCATCTGAGTATCTGCAAAACATTATAAATACTCCAGCACAGCAAGATAAGCTAAATCAATATAGTCATAGAAAAATTCCCATTGGGTGTAACAGCTCATATAATAACTGTAGCTGTCTAACCAGGCAACCTAAAATAACCATAAAATTACTTTATTTGTACATTTTGGGATTATTTACCTAACCTGGAAGACTCTGCTGATCACAAGGATTCTTTGAAAGTGTGCACACCTACTAATAAAAATATTTTACGGCTTGATTTCATACTATGTAAGTTCCCCAGTGCCTGCCAATGAATTCTGAGTCTACCCACCTTTTCCAGATATGGATTTCCATTAGGAAGAAATAAAGTAAAAAATGGCATTAGCGCAGGTTTTTTTTATTTTATGGGCCACGAGAAAAATCACTGATCTCACGTCTTAAATGTTGGCCAGGAAAGCAAATGACCATTCAAAGGAGAATTATAGAAGTGGAAATCATTGCCAATAAATAACGCCAATACTGAGAGCACAGAGATGCACCAAGTACATCAGAGGAAAAAAACCAAAGCATTCTTACCACTGAGATCCTAAACAACCCTGGCAGCAACGTCCAAGAGAACAAAACTATATATTCCAGTGACTCTGAGAAGGGCATTCAAGCTTCTTCATGAATAGCTTTGAAATCATCATACATACACAAGCACAGAAACCTCGGATAAAGCCAGGAGCTGTGGTTTGTGGCGTGCTTGTTGAGCTCCAATGGAACATGGAGGTGGGTTGTACTGGCACTTTCCACTGTAGTGCAGGACAAGAACTGGACTGGTTGAACTGGTGAAAATTCCAGCTCTGCATTGTGTTAAGTGTGAGCACTGAGTGGGCACAACGAAGTTACTTCTTCTAAAAGTCTTGGATCCTCTCACACTTGTTCTTGGCGTGGAGAGCTGCAGAGGAAGGAGGTATATATTATGGAAGGAGGACCTGACTGAAGTCTTCTCATTTAGATGCTAGAGGTAAGTATATGAAAGCGGGAATTCACACTGCCCATTTTTAGATGACTAACTAGTCTAATTTGACTTTCTCTGTAATTAAAGGAGGAACTCAGCCTGCTATGAAACAGGAACCTAATTTAGCTGCTCTAAGTCGCACCACAGAGGAGCTCTCCCTGCTACCCATTGATTATAGGAGGGAACTAGAGGAGATCAGGTACTTTAATTAATTGAATAAATGAGATACCTGAAGTTGAGTGGTGCAAATGCCCAGTGAAGCACCCTACAACAGAAAGGATAGCAAGATTTCTAGTGCTGCATGGATGACCTTGAATGGTATCCAACCCAAATGGCAATCTTCCCATCAACTCCTGTTCTTTGATTGCTGATGCTGACAATGATTCACTGCATGAAATATTGTTTAAGTGCCATAGAATGGCTTAGTATTGAAGCAAAATGGAATGTCACAACATTGAAATCTTGGATAAAGTCTTTTTGTTTCAGTGGTACTAGAATTCAGAACAGACCCAGAGGGTGACAGAGCAGCATAGCAGATGTGCAGTAAGGGAGAATTTCTCATGGTAAGTATAGGTGTTTGCAATAGCAAATTTGACTGTAGAAGAAAAGTTTCTAACCCTGCTGGAAGATGAATTCCTCTTTCTAAGATAACAGACTCGACGAAACAAAGAATAAATAAATACAATTCTAAATAAAAATTAAAGCACACTGATTAAGCTTCAGCTTCTACCACAGCCTGACAACTGATCTGACAAGTTAACACATGGGTTGGAAAACAAAAAACTTTTTTTTATTTTTTCCTTAAAGAAAGAGGGGGAAAAATTCCAGATTTTGAATAAAAGCTGATTTTGAAACACTGAAATGACTCCTATTGATTTCAGTGGTACGAGCACACATGCAGTCTTGGGGTAAGAACTTTTGAATGTAGCTTCATGATTTTAAAGTCTACCACTCCTTCAGAAGATGTAGAATCAAAGGATGTTTTCTTCCATAAGTAGATGGCATATAGCAGCTTCCCTCTTTTCTCAGTTTTGTGTAACTACTGCTGAGGCAATAGTTCCAGGTTCAGCTTGATGAATTCCTGCAGATAAAAGTCCTGAATTCTTATGCCTGCATTACAGCAGAGACTCTTTAGATGGAATGCTTTAGCTGTTTGGGCTAATCGAGGTCCCTTGGCACTGCAGAGACTCCATGTCCTAGAAAAATCATCCCAAGATGGCCTTGAATTCACGGCTCTTCTGTTCTTGTTCCATTCCCAATGAGCAGCAGCTTACAGAGATTCATTTTACAAAACAACTCTCAGCTGACATCTGCGGCCACCGCGTCGTCCCTGATCACCGGAGCAGAAGCATTTTGCTGCCTTCTCCCGGTCCTCCAAGTCCTGTTATTGGAAATGAAGTTTCGATGTCTGAAGCACCGAAGCAATCGCTTTTGCCCATGGAAGATGGAAGCACTAAACTGTTAAATTAACAGCTGCAAACAGCTCATGGAATTGGGATAAAAACAAATGAATGTGACTCCAGTTCATTCCCTCCGAGCAAGGCACAGCCTGGGGCAGATCCGTGTGCTCAGAGCACACAGCACTCAGCCTGGCAGGGGCTGCAGCCTCCGCTTCCACCGCCAATCAGTTTGGATAAAAACATTTAAAGGGAGAAAAAATCATCTTGCAACCGATGGAGAAACCTTAAAAAAGCATAGGGAAAGCGAGATTTTCAAGCCCCGCATTGCTGCTCAGCTGGGGGCATTTTTTTCTGGACTGTTTCACCCATCCCTACGCGGTGATATAAAAGTCAGTGCTTCACTGAACTTCCTAATAGCCAGGACATATTTCCTGTGCAGCCCCAGCGCTCGCTCTCACTATGAGCTTTCTCCTAAGCAGCGTGACACAACATATTGTAAAGGGAAAATGATAATTAGAAGGAACATTCGAGCAGAAGAACTTGTCTGGAAAAATGCTTTAGTTAAATGAAGCGATAAAGATTGTTTTTAACTTAATCTGTTAAACACACACACTCACATGCACAGATGCAGATCTATCCCAGTATGACAGTGTCTGTTCACCACAGTACTCCAGATCGGAGGTGGGGGACAAACAGAAAAGGACAGAAAAGAGTTCTTGGTTTGATTTTACAGAGGATAAATGGAGGTGCAGGGACATAAAGACGTACTGAGCACCCGTGCTCATGAGCAACATGTTGCATAAGATGCGTGTGTCCCCACACTGTTCCCACAAGTCACCAGCCCAGGAACCTCTGCAGGCTGTACAGCTGCACACAGCTCCCCCAGGGAAACCTGCATCACCAGGAACTCAGTGCAGAATCTCATCTGCATCACAAAGCTCTCCTCCTCCAGGGCTACTGGTAAAACTTTTAGCATTTTCAGGATAGGAATGGAAGATGAAATGTCCAAAATAAATTACAAATACTGGAGAGAGAATTAAATAGAAAATAGTGTGCTGAAGGGAAGAAAAACAATCTATTGCTCTGACAGTCAATTTCTGTTTGAGTCTTTGGCTAATGGGAGGGATGGCAGGAGATAACAGCAATCAGAAATATCCCATTTTTCAATTAAAAAACATTTCTAACCGTATTCTTATTTCCCCCCAACAAGTAGTGAAAATGCACAGAAAGATAATACAATTTTACTTAAATTCATATTTAAGTGGAAAAAATTTCTTCTCTGAAAGTGTGACGGGGAGGCATTGGCACAGACTGCTCAGGAAGGCAGTGCAGCAACCATCCCTGGAGTTGTTCAAGAACCATGGAGGAACATGGTTAGTGGGCATGGCTGGACTAAATGATCTTACACATCTTTTCTAACCTTAAAGCTTCTATGATTCTATGCTTCTATGCATACAAACCCTTTCAAGATAACACAAGGGCCCAAAAAGTCCTCAGCCCAATCATAGCAGCTTCGCAGTCACAAAAATATTTATTTGGTTCTTGCTGCGCATGAAGAATCACCTGTTTGCTCTCTCCACCACATTCTGCCCAAGGCTGCCTCTGTGGTGTAGCTTCAAGCAGGAGAAGCCCTCTCTTCCTGCTGCATACTTTCAACAGCAGCAGTCGCAGTGCCAAGCTGCTCCCCAAAATACAAATCCTGTCATTTGGTCAAATCTTCTTGAAACAAAGACAAAAAGGTCTCGCTGTTGAAAGACAATCTTTGTTTGAGAGCTGGTTCAACAGTGCTCTCAAATGATAGAACCATCTAGGTTGGAAAATACTTTCAAGATCAAGTGCCAGCTACTGAGCATCTACTGAGACATCACTGAGTCGTGCTCCTTAGTGCCACATTCATACATCTCTTTTGTACCTCCTTGGATGGGGACTTCACCACTACTCTGTGCAGCTCCTTCCAAAGCCGGACCACCCTCTATATGAAGAAATTCTTCCTCATACCCAATCTAAACCTCTACTGGTGGAACTTGAGATCATCTGTTTATATCTTCTTGTTTGCCACCCAAGAAAAAAGATCAACGTCCTTCTTACGGCATGAGACAGGAAAGTTCTCACTGCGGAGTCTCAGGAATAAGACAGTGGGGCAGTTTATGAATGACCATGAAAAATAAATGCCAGGAAGCAAAATGGAAATCGAAGTGAGAGGACGAGTTTTCCTGCTGCCTGTAGCGCTGACTGAGCCTGCAACTGTAGCACAAGAAGGAATTTATACAGCCACATATGCATCTCTCCAGAACAGAGATTTTTCTCTTTTCTGCATTAACGTAGGATTTCTTTTCTGGTGGCTGTCTGCTTTCCTCTTTCACCTTTACTTTCCTTTGGTCTTCAAAGACAGGAAAAAAGAATGGAAAGCAGAGCTGGATTGCAGCCTTTGCTGGGAGGCACAGGGCAGAGCAGCACAGCTTGTTTGTTCTCAGGCTCCTTTCAGTAATGCTGGAAGTCAGGCTGGGACAGGACAGCCGTGGGGCAGTGTTACCATCGCTCTGTCTCTCATCGGTAAATCACATCTTCCTGACTAACATTAAAATTGCCAGCATGAAGAAAAGCCAGTGACCATTTAACCTAGTGGCTTATCTCAGAAAATGATCAAAGCAGCAGCTTCCTGGGAAAATACAAAAAGCTACCACCCAGGAATATAATTTAACAAACCTTAGCGTAATACAAAATAAGTCTAAAGAGGAGCCGTGAGCGCATTCAGAAGGACTCTTAATGACTAACTATTTTACTATTTTACTATTTATTCTACTATTTAGTCCTCTTTGAGTCTGTCTCAAAATCATGTCCTTCTGCACAACAGATGAAATGAACCTGGCATCCTGACCAAACCTTACCTGAGATTGTCCATCTATGGTAATCCAAGAGGAGAACATGGCCATACGGGTACAGACCCTAATTAACTGGCCTTTCTGGATGGGAAAGGGTAGAGGTGTTCCTGCTTGAAAAGGAAACGAGTGATGGGAGGTAATTTTTCCAGCAGAATTTCTGTAGTTCACTATCAGCACAAATGATACATTTCTCCTTGTTGGATTTTATGTTTCCAGTAAATTTCATGCAGGTGGAAAGTGCCACCCCCACAGCCCTGGAGGCCCAGGCACTGTTGTGGAGGTTATTTCTTTTCCTGACACCACCTATAAACAAGTGTGTGTCTTTCCTTCTTTTTTTTTTTTTCTTTTTTCTCCTCTCCATTCTTTTACAAGCTTTTCCATCACAACTGTGCCCAACGTCCCTCTTTATGCAGGCAAAGCATGTTCATATATGGCAGGGAGAAACACTACCTCTGTTCAGTGACAAATTCTAGGTATCTTCAGTCATGCAATAATTCTGTGGTCGTGTTCCAAGCATAACCACTTACATGAGTTTGATTGTAATAGGGCATTAATATCCAAGTTAAAAAATATTTATATACTTCCCCACAAATGGAGCATCTGGGTGCTCAGGTTGCTTGATTTGGTATCCTTTGTCCTTCCCAAATGAACTTCTTTTGCTAGAGGAGTCTGTTGCAGGAGGTGCTGCAGCAGCACTTGCTGCCAGCATTGCACAGCCCTCATTTTCAAGGCAGCGTATCAGCCATCCAGGCTGAGTAAAACACAGTTCTGAAAGTGTGCCTAGTAGTGTGGATTGGTTCAGGTTGCCTCTGAAGGCTGAGAAAGTCCATTTTCTGCATGAGTGACAAAAAGACAGAGCATGGAATGGTCACTGACTTTAATAGCAGCAGGACAGGCTGTAGCTTAAAAGGAACCTGCTCCAGATGATCCTTCCGAGCTTGTGATTTATTACTACTTCTGCAACACCGGTGTTGTCACAGATACTGATTTTGGGTGAAAGTCTGTGGGCTGTCAGAGAGTTGCAGTTTGTGTGCATTCTCTTACATAACTGAAGTAAACAATCTGACATGCTCTACCTGAGAATATTTACTGCTGCAGCAACAGAGATCAGTCAGATCTACATTTTGCAACAGAGCTATGCTTCCTCCTGTCCTGTTAAAACAGCACAGGTTTACTCAGCCACAGTTACAGAAGCTCAGGCTCTCAGTGTTCATTGTTAGGTTGGATTCCTGGGTAAAATGTTAAAAATAAAGTTCAATAACCATTCTCCTTACAAAACATGTGTCACCTATAAATATCCATCACATATGGCTATGTGCTAAAGCTCTCTCATTTACACTTTGTCTGCAGGTGGCAAACTAAACCCAGGAAATAAATATCCTCCACCAGAAAAGTTAAATGCTAAAGAAAAATTAAAAGTTGGGAAAGCATTTTCACATCAGAGGAAATTTGACTTCACTATCTTTTTACTACTATCTCCTTCACCAAACCACTACACAGAGAATCATCAAAAGGATTTCAGCCCACAAAGATCCAAGTCAGTTGCCCATGAAATTTCATCCTACTCTTCAAAATATCTTTTCCCCTATCTCTATCTCCATAGTGTCAGCATAAGTAACTGTATTACTGTCTGTATTTCTGCTGGTACCAAAGTCCTGGCTGCTCCTTCTACTTCCTGGTCCTTGAAAGACAGGAATGGCAAACAGAAAAACAGGGCATATTAATTCGAGATGTGCTTTCCTGAGAACATTACTCAGATTGAATTTAAAGGATGATGACTGCCCACTTCCATTCTTTCTCTTTCAGTAAGGAAATAATTGTCTGTACTGGAAAATTTATGGAAAGATAATATAGAAAAGAATAAACAGGTATGTGAATAAATGGAATGAGTCAACATAGCTTTTGCTGAGTCAAATCGTGATCAGAAATCTGCTGGGGTTCTTTGAGAAAGTTTATGACCTAGAAAGGATTTGTCAATGTAGTGTGGCTGGATTTCAAAAAAGATTTCATTGAAGTTGCTCACCAGGGGTCTTAAAGAAGCAAGAACAGCCTGGCATAGAACTGCTTCATTTGTAGATTAATGGCTGACAATACAATAAAAAACAAAGGGTTAGGATGGCTTTCACTGGTTACCAGTGAGGTCTTAAAATGTCTGCTGGGGTTTGTTTTATTCAGCAATGATACGTAACCTCAAAATGGGGGAGAACAATAATAAGGCAAACTGCTGATGACAGAAAAGGATTTACAGTAACTAAAACTGGAGTTCATTTAAAAGAAGTGTAAAAGGCTCCCATGACACTGCATGATAAAAATGGTAGGAGAAATTTTTTGGCAGGGAATTATGACTTCATAGGTTCTGGAAATTTGGTATTCCAGGGGAATTAGACAAGGATTATCCAGCTGGGGTAGATGAAGAAGAGTAAAAGGTGAGATAAACTTGTAAAATCATCAATTATGTGGAGGTGAACAAGGAGTGATTATTTACAGTTTCTTAAAACATGATAACAGGGAAATACCTAGTGAAACGTGTTGGCAACAGGATCAAAACAAACAAAGAAGTTTAGCACAAATTAAATAACCAAGGCACTCATTGTCACAGGATACTTTGGGGGCTGAAACCAAGAACATATTGGAAGAAGATTGAGATAAGTTGCTATTGCATATCATCGTTACATATACTTTGCATCAAGTTTAGAAAGTACTGACATCCAGAACTGAGAAAAAAATCACTTTAAAATTACCTGTTTTCTTGTAGATTCCTTCCCTGTTAGCCTACGTTTGGCAGCAAAGAATGGTTAAGAGTGCTATTTTAATAAGATCGCCTATCTGACTATCTGTATATCTATCTTCATTTTAGTAGAGCTGTTGGTGTGAGCTAGATAGTTGCTCTTAGCTGAAAGGATGACACTGTGGTAAGGTTGAACCACACCAGACTATGGAAGGTTGCCCATAGAGAAGCAGGGGAATAAGGAAAAGAAGATGAAAGAGAAAGTCCAGGCAGTGTAGCCATGAGACTGACGTGCCCTATCTGTTTCAGTACTAGCTCTATCCTTTCCTGATCCTGTAAGAGCATTAGGAGTTTAGGGAATGGTGCTGGGCTTTGAGAGGCATCTAGAAAACACCCTCCCCTGCTCAAAGATCTCTGAAGCCAAAGAGGTTCTGTTCTGCAGCATTTGGGTTTGGGCTTCAATTCCCAGAATAGATCATCCACAGAAGATAACTCCCGGTGAAGCAGTGACGTGCTCTCTTTCTCAACCATTAATTGCAGATCAGAATCAGCTGCTCGGATACCAAAGACAAGAAGCACTTGACATTCTCTGAGGCTGGCTTAGTCCTTGCACTGAATCTGTACACAGCCACGTGATGCCTTCCTGCCTGCAACCTCCACAGTACAGCCAAACTGATCGAACTCAGGGCAGGTCTTCAAAGTTTCAAATTGTCTGCTATCTGCTGAAACCCACTACTCTAATGGCTGTCACTTGTACACAATTAATGAACAAAGATATCATCGTTATGCATCCTAGCTATCCACTTCATCCCATAAGAGGCTTTTCTTCTGGAGTTATTTAGGAGTGTGTGGGTTGCTTTGTCACACCGGCTGGGTAATGAAAGGGTATAGAGAACAGCCTGAGACCTGATACTGGAGACATGTAATTATTTCTGATATTAAGAGATCTTTCAAGTTTGATTTTTTTTTTTTTAATCATTTCTGCTATGACAATTGCATCTGAGTGTTTACCTTTCAGCCTTATCCCACATTTAACAAGCTAAAAAGAAGGATGCATTAGCAGGGTTTATAAGGGGAAAAGAGCACAATAAGGTGTTTAGACCCCTTTGCAGCTATGGGGCTGATTCTAAAAGCACAGGACACAGATGCTCGCAGTTAGCCTGAGTGACTGTTGAAGCTTGTTTACATTCTGTAGTTGTTTTTTTGTGGGGCTGAATATCATGTAACAAGCACATCGCAGCACAAGGCTATGGTCTGACAGGGCCCTTTTTATGCATCAGATTCAATTCCATATTAATGGCTAACACAGGTTATGTAGGAACATACACCTTTAAATTCCAAATACATCTCCACTTTCGTTTAACTGTAGCAAAACAGAAGATCAGATAACTCTCAAGCCAGACAAGAGCACTCCAGGTACCAGAGGCCATGTGTTTCCCACCAGATAATTGAAATCCTCACTGTGGGCTGGGGTGAGAGCCAACCTCTCTGCTAGGAATTATTACGAGCAAGATATCAGTGTTGATCTACAAACATACATTAGAAATAACAGTGATTTCTACAATACTGATAATACTACTCCATATATCCACTTAAAGGGGAGAGCTTTAAGTAAAGCTTTAAGCTTTACCCTGCATCCCCATAAGCCTATCTGGTGTTCATTTTGGATTGCAAAGGGAAACATCCCAAACGTCCCAACAGCATCGATCAGAAAATGTTTCCTGCAGTGTGAAACCCCAGGAAGAACTCAAGATTTTTTCCTTCATGAGTTTCCTATGTCTTGAGACAGACCGAAGTATTAAACACAGAAATACACTTCTGCACTGTTACTAAAACACAGTCTGAGTTCCATTTTTTACAAAATAATAATAATAATAATAATAATAATAAAAAGACATATGTGATGCTGGGAAATTTCCTAGAAGGAATTCAACTATTTGAAAATCCATACATCTGAAATCTGGGAAGAAAAAAATATATTTTCATCTTCAGCTGTCACTTTAATTAAAATGCTCTATTGCTCCACTGAACAAAGTGCCTGTACACTGTCACTTGCTTTGCTCTGGATTCCAGTTGCACACTTATGCAACTGCAAAGAGATGGAGTGTGTGGAGAGGCCAGCAACAGCCTGTATAACCTGCCGGTGCATTGTGAAGGCACACAGCTATCTAATTTGCAGGAAAATACAGCAGAGCACAGGACTGATCACTCAGAATTCATCACTGAAGAGCAGAAGCTATTCTAGATGTTGACCAGTAGGAAGCAAAGGGTAAAGGAGGCCTCCAAGTAGAGAAAAAAAGCAGATTGTGTGACTAAACGGGGGTGAAAATGAGCTGTGATCCATCAGGAGAGAGAGTCTGGCACTTGCCTCACCTTCGCCGTGCTGTTTCCTCTCCCGCTGCTTGAAGATAGCCAAGAGCTTCCTTTTTAATCAAGGACCATTGGAAAGTACCAGCAGGTTCCCACTCACAACGCGTTGATTGGCTTCCAACTGCAGTGACAATTGCATCCTGTAATCAAAATAGCAATCATTAATGGCACAATTATTCCCCCCCAACACGCATGCACACACCCTTGTACCACTGAGTAATGACACCAAAATGCAGACTACAAACAATGTAAAACGCCTGGCTCTGGGAAAGCTGTGCATCCCTGGCCTCACAACGGGCAGCCTGGGGTTTCTGGAGCACCAGGCACTGCAGGAAAGCAGGTGTTGATGGCAGTCTGCAGATCCAGGGCGTGACTGGAAATCTAAAGGAATTGAGATGGGAATCCGAGTTGATGGAATTGTTTTCAGGCAGCATCCTGCCCTGCATACACACAAGCATCCCTTCACAGGTGTCGTTCCCTCTGGCAGTTTCTCTTCCCCTGCTGGTGGTGCCCTGAGGCCATTGGAAAGAAATACTGTTGTAGGTGACTGATTTTTCTGACTGCTCTGAGCACAGAGTTGAGGCATTTTATTCTGGAGATGCCTACTTGTGCTCTCAGCTTTTCCTTTTTGTCTTCTTGACCTTTCCGCTCCCTGTTACTTCATTGGTGGCCAACAGGTTGGCCATGAGCCAGCAGGGTACCCTTGTGGCCAAGAAAGCCAGTGGTATCCCAGGCTTCATTAAAAAGAGCGTGGCCAGCAGGTCGAGGGAAGTGATCATATGGAATACCATGTCCAGTTCTGGCTTCCCCAGATCAAAAAAGACAGGAATCTCCTAGAAGGAATCCAGCAGAGGGTGACGAAGATGATTAAGGGCCCAGAGCATCTTTCATATGAAGAAAGGCTGAGAGATCTAGGACTGTTCAGGATGGAGAAGAGAAGGCTGAGAGGGGATCTTATCAACATTTATAAACATCTAAAGGATGGGAATCAGGTGGATGGTGTCAAGCTCTTCTCACTGGAGTGCAGTGACAGGACAAGGACACCACTTCCAGGATGGACACACACTGGAATACTGGAAGTTCCATGTGAAACATCAAGAAAAACTTCTTTACTTTGGCATGATAGAGCGCTGGGATAGGCTGCCTAGAGAGGCGGTAGAGGCTGCTCCTCTGGAGATATTCAGAACCTGCCTGGATGTTTTCCTGTGTTTCCTACTGTGAGAACTGTAGGAACTTCCTACTGTGTTTTACTGTGGGAACCTGCTTTAGCAGCTGGGTTGGACTTGACAATCTGCAGAGATTCCCTTCCAAGCCCTACTATTCTGTCATTCCATGATTGCTACATAGACTCTTCCCTGTTTAAACCCACACACACAAGCGGGGTCTCTTCTCCCCACTGGACCACATGCTATCTTCTTCGGGTATCCCCCTCCATCAGTGGCTCAGGACTCTGCTATTTTAGCCTTTGCCCCACCTTTTGAGAGTGAAATACGTTTCTGCAGGGGCACATCCAGCTGAATGATGAATTCCCTTAACTTGCACACCAGAAGAAAAACAGAGGCATTAAAGAATCAACTAAATGTCACCTTGCCTTTTCAATTTCAATTTGAATTTGTGCTGGGTACACAACATACTTCACAGTTTACTATAAAGACAGTTGTTGTTTTAAAAAAGTAGTATGTATAACGTGTATGGATTTTACAGTGGGTTGTATTTGATGAAATAAAATTTTAAAAGAACTTTCTTTCCAGCCACTATCTTTTTTTTTTTTTTTTTTTTTAAACATATTTTCATTTCATTCTTGGATTATTTTACTTTAACAACATTGACAGCGAAGGATAATTTTCAAAAGTTGATGTTTTAACACAAAGAGGTTGCAAAGTAATGCTCTGGAATGTCAAAAGAGAAAACTGCTGACAGACCGAAAACCCCCTTCTAGTTTCTTTCTCCTCACCAAAGATGCACTCTGAGCTGAAGCCTGTTTTGTGCATAAATCTCACCCCTCTAATTTTCAACTTAGATTTTCAGTTTTACTCCTCCTTAGAACTGCCATTAATTCCTAGTATTTATGCCATTTTTTTTTTTCCCCTTTGTAAGGATCCTTGAACAGACTTGAGCAAATCAAAGTCTGTTGGAGTCCAGCTTAGAGCAATTAATGTATTATTTATAAATACAAATTGGATCTGTTTGTGGAGCAGAGAAGTTCCCACAAACAAAAGGTGCCATTTCCAGTAGGCACAGGTTTTACCACTTAAGGTCTTCCACATAAGTTTGGTACCTTTGATGTGAACATGAGAGCAATTGACTATGTGTTGAATCAACAGACTTCCTTTGCTGACCTGCAAAGTTGGAATTGGGACGTAAAGATAGACAGAAAAAGCTTTGTGTAGATGACTAGAGGGCATGAATCTATGGCTGCAATGTTTAACCAGCACTGAACCAGCTTTATATGCACCTGTATAGAAAAATAGGAAGAAATACATCTCCTTTTTCCTTTTCTCAGAAATAACAAAGCACATCCCAGCTCTAGAGTGAGATGGAGAGTTTATGAAATGTTACTCATGAATAAATCTTTGAACAATAAATTCATGGATTCTGTTATTCTTTTGCAAAGTATTTTGTGGAAATGCTCCCAAGAATCATATTTTGGTTCTCTCTTTCCCTGCTCACCTGATTTGTAGATGCCTACTAGTATAGAAGATACCTCATAAAGTAATCAGTACAAGATGCAAACATGGTTCCCTCATGTTGGGAAGTGTTATTTTTGTCAGCCTGCATCAGACTGACTTACCAGCAAATCATTAGCAACAAGCAAATCTCAAGAGTTAGGAATTTAATTTGTTCCATTCCAGATAAATATTTAAATGTGTTGGTCCTTAGCACATTTCTCTGTGCTTATCCTAGTATATTTGGTCTAGAAATCAGACTGAGGATTTGGGAGTCTGAATCAGCTTGGCAGATCCCACAAACAAAATGTGGAATAATTCAGTGATGCCCAGTGGCTGCACTTGGAAGGTTTGTCAGTGCATGGTGGGTTTGGATTTAGGATCTACAGTGGAAGAAAGTAGGAAGAGAGAAACTTGCTTGCAGCAACAGGAACAGCACATACAACCTCATCAGCTCCAATTACGTTTTCCTCAAGGCTCATCTGCACCTCATGGTCATCTGAAGTCAGTTTGAGGGTTGCTTGTATTGCTTGAGAGAGGCAAAGCAACCCTGGTGCTGAGAACCAGCCCCACAGCTCACCCATAGCTGCACAGGGACAGTGAGGCAGGGCTCTGCAGGACATGGGCACCTCCTTTCCATCCACACCTTCACCTTCTCCACCAGGCAGCACTGCTGATGGCCAAGGGTGCTTTGCTTGCGAGTGAGACAAGATGCAGGAAAACCCAAACAAACTATTCAAACCTCTGTAACAGTTCAGGCCAATTGTAAGAGGCTCTTTTGCAGCAGCTTACCCAGCCGTCTTTACAGCCTTGCAACAGAAAGGAAGACCTAAAGTTAAAGAACAGGAAGAGCCTTTCCCTGCTTGATTTTATAAGTACTTTTTTTTTTTTTCTTTTTCCAGGCATAGACACTTTTTATTGTTAACTACTTCTGACCTATATCAGAGATTTCAGCCAACAATGGCTATCAAGCAGGGCACTCACCAGCTCTCAAAGAGTATAACAGCTCCCTAAGCCACAATTTTCCAGCAGCTGGGCCAGTGGAAAGAAGGCCAACATCTTCACAAAAGCAAACAGCATCCTGCAGAGGCTTTGCCTTAAGGGGAGCAGCATGCTGCTACAGCCACTTCAGTCACAGGATACGAGGCAATTCCCAGGACAGGAAAATAAATAAATATATAAATAAATTGGCTGGTTCCTCTACTTTGTAAACACAAAAGCACAAACATGTGCATCATCGCCTTTTCTTAAAGTGCTTTATTATTAACTGGAAATAGCAGCCAGATCCATCATGTTCAGCATGCCCCACATCACCGCTCCACTAAACACCACAGATTATTTCCCTGTAATTGCCTTCCTGAGCTGTCTAGCAGCTTCTATTCATTTCCATTAAGGCTCAGGAGAATGAGATCATTTAATATTTCTCCATTCTCCCTTTATATTTCCCCCATTTTTGTAAATTTGGCAATTATGTGCTCACTCCATCCCCTCAGTTACACAAGTTCAAGTGCCGCGCTTGATGTAGCAGTGGAACAGCTGAAACAACAGCGAAGTAAAGACTGAAATTTTCATATGTGAGCTTTCCCCCTTAACCTAAGAGGGAAATCTATTTGTGCCCAACCAAATGAGGCATGCAACAGCCACAACTGTGCTCACTTTGCACAGAACAACCCTAAGGGCCAGTGGTGGGGAGTGAAGGAGCCTGCAGGAGAATATAGGCTGAAGTCATCCAGGAACCAACACCAAATGTTTGAGTTCGTGTTCAAGCAACGCGTTGATGTTGTACTGAGGGACATGGTTTAATAGGAAATATTAGTGATAGGTGGATGGTTGGGCTGGATCCTCCTAAAGGCCTTTTCCAACCTTGGTGATTCTATGATTATATTATTCTAAGTCCTCTTTTTGGCTCTGGTGGCTGCAGAACTCCACCTGCTCACATGGCCGGGAACACTTGGAGGGATCAGGATGACATCAGGTTTGATGCCAGCATCACCTCCTTATAGAAATACATGCATTAAGTGAGCAATCCCGCCATCAGCCACACATAAATCACAAAATTCCTGCCAGCCTGGAAGGATTCTGGTGGCTGCATTACAGTGTCAGAGCCGGCTTTGTCTCCACACAGACACTGACATTCTGTTTTTGAGAACAGGACCCAAAATACCACATTGCCATTTCTCTCCCTTTCCTTCATTTTCTGCACACAGTTTTTTTAATTCAGATTTTTTTTTTTCCTTCCATTCTGATAACTGGTAATCTCATAAAAGAGCCATCAGATATTTCGAATCTCTCCTGTTCTAGCAATTATTACCCTTTGATGCAGCGATCTTTTGATGTTGCCACAGCCTCATTTTTTCCATTCACTCCGCATGCCCTCACTGTCAGAGCCTGTCCTGGTGTGACCCCATGCTCCCCCAACACTGGCAGGAGCTTGACAGGGTCAGGTTGGGCTTCTCCTTCCCACCCCCTGCCTGTGACAGAGCCAGGTCAAACCCAGGCACACACTGCCCTAAGCTCCATCATCCCAGAGAGCCAACTGGGCTGTACCAAGAAATCAAAGCCCAATAAAAGTATGCTGGGATAGCTCACAGAACCCCACAGCATTCTGAGGGTTCCCATCAGTGCAGAAATGCATGGTCCATATTAAAAACTCCTCAGTGATAAGAGCAGCAAAACTTTGTGCATTTTTTTTTTTTTTTTTTTTTATATAAAAGAAGGCACAGAACAGAAAATGTGAGCACCATGAAGGACAACTCATAGAGCAGGGGAATTTGTATGATTTGCCACTGAAAATAATTAATAAAAATAAATGGCCTAACACGATCTTATGCAACACTTGGCAAGCTCCTAATTTTGACTTCAATGGAATGTGATTTACATCAGCTGGATGCCTGTCACTATAAAGACATAGACCTGACAGAGAATTATCAGTTTGCCTGTGCTTAAAATACTCTGGGGATGAGGAGGAATTCAGGTAGAACGGAGCTGAAGCATTAAACTGCCTCTTTGAAGCTCCAGAACAGAAAGCCACCCTCTAAGGGCAGAGTTGCACATCATTTGGAAAGCAGCTGAGTGAAGCATCCAGGAGACCCCCTTGGCTTCAGGTCATTAACAGAGGTGGGAAGGCATTATTTAATTTAATTCAGGTCCCTACCTGTAGATGGGGGTCAGCTCTCTGTACTCAGAGAGTGAGACCACCTGGATCACTTCTCAGCAGAGAAGGAATATCACTTCCCAAGGGTAGACAAGAAGGAAGCAGAACAAGACAAAGACACAGGAAAGGGCACGGTGGCATTTATCTACATGTTTGCTAGGGAGAAGAAAGGCAAGATGCATTCACAGAGCAAATGACACAGAGACATGGCAAATCCAACTCAGGGGCTGCCCCAGGACTTCCTGATAATTGCAGCAGCAAGCTGTGCAGCTTCATGGAATCACAGCAATGGACTTTGATGGCCCTCCAGCAGGACCCCCACCCAAGAGAGTCTGGCACCTCTGTAAATCACCACATTGTTTCCTATGGGGGGTAAATGAGCTCAGGAGATGCAGGAGGTTAAAGAAGGCTGGAAATGTTCCAGTTGCCCCATGGATACAATAAGGGAAAAAAAAAAAAAAAAAAAAAAAAAAAAAAAAAAAAGGAAAAACATTACCAGCACATCACCAAGACAGCAATGTTGCCCAGGATCTGCTAAAACCTAAGCAACAGTTCCGAGAGGCATAAAGGAGCTTTCTTCCCTCAGGTCAGGGCAGGCTAAATGTGGATATGCAGCTTGCCTATGCTCCTGCCCTACATCACACAGCACCCAGAGCTCTGGTCAAAGTGGTGAGCTGAGGAAGGGTCATTCCTGTGTCATGCCCCAGAACCTCACAGCTCCACAGTCCTCTGTGTCCCCAGAGCACAGAGTGCTTGCTGCAGCTATCAGACCACCGAGGCTTCCTCACAGCTGAAGGAACTCTGTTTTGTTCCTGGGATGCTTTCCTGCAGCCTGCTGCTGCCTCCAGCCTCAATGCAGCACCACAGCTCCAAAGGCGTTGGACACCCAAACTGCCAGTGACCCATCTAATACCTAACAAGATGGCTACACTTCCACCACATAAAGCCTTTTTATTTAGTTCTCTTTTTTTTTTTTTTTTTTTTTTTAAGGCAATCAATAACCCCTAATTATAATGTTCTTTTCCTTGCCCTTGTTCAGATCTGTGTCAGCCCAATAATGTCACCAAGTGGAATAGATAAAAGTTTTACTAGTCCTTCAGGGCTATTATGCCAAATGAGAAATTGCTACATATTCACTCGCAAACAGCTGCTAATGTTTAATTTTTTACATAAAATGCTTTGGAAATGGAGATGCAACACACCGAGCAGCTGTTAATGCTCTGTTTTGCTTGTGCATGAGCTGTAGAGTGGAGGGCAATGCTTATCTCCAGCATTATTGCTGCCACGCTGGATTGAACACAACAGCATAGGGTGAGGCCTCATCTAAACCCTTGTTCATATCAGCTCCAGCTGCTGGGCTTTCAAAGAGTCCCGGAGCTTGGTCTCACACTGCAGAGAAATTCCAATCTTAAATCCCCTGTCAAAAAAAAGATACAACCCAACAGCAAACAAAATCACTTTCAAGCAGGGAATGCTTTTTTCCCTTCTTTTGTTTCTGCATATCAAATAAAGAGATAGATTTAGTTCCCCATATCATAGGAAGCCAAACCATTTTTTTTTTTTTCTCCTGCTTTCCTTCATGATGTTTGATTTCTTCTGATTTCACTTCAGAGCTTTCCAGGTGGGGAGCAATGGCTGAATGAAGCTGGACATTGCCAGCAGTCTCCAGGCACATCTGGCTTTCACCTTTTTCCCCAGCAGAATATACAAAATAGAACCATCAAAAAAGCAAGCAGCAAACTGCAGGTCTCAGGAGGAGAGAGAAAGTGGAATTAGTGGCCCTTTGAAATATGGAGGCAGTGGCAAATGAGAATAGATGGGCTTTGATGTCAGGAGAAGAAACTGGCAGCTGAGCTCAGATTCTGATAGCTCCTTCCCAAACCCAGCTCAGATGCTTTCATCTCTCAGGGTCTGGAACAGCTCTGGGCTTCAAAGAAGCCTCTGAGGAATCTCTTCATTGAGAAGTCACACCAAGTCCAGCCTCGCTCAGCCTGGGAACTGACGCCATCCAGGAGCTGCCACGTGTGCTAAGGCAAGAGCTGGAGTTTGGAAGCTTAGGTTTAGAAATGGCTACTGATGCCCTGTAACTATGAAACAGCTCTTCTTACTGTAATCTTGACACTATTTGAGCATCTAAAAGCACACGGCAAACAGATTAATTGAGCCTCCAGTAAATAAACCTATAGGGAAGGTTTATCAAATCCAGGCACAGAGCAAATAGGTGATTTGTGCAAGGCTATTGCTAGGGCTGGGCCTCTGGGCACAACAAAACAATGATTTATTGCAAGAGCATTGTCACCATGTCTTCCCTTTGTACTGCACAGCCCACAGGATGGAGTGAACCAGGCCAGCTTAGCGCCTGGACAACTTCCTGCTGTGCTTCTTCAACTAGGAGAGCAGAGCTTGGCTTTAATGCGTTGGGGCAAATGTCTCTGAGTGTACGTACGTGTGCATGAGACAGAATAAATTTGATCAGATTTGGTGTGACAAAATTATCAAGGAAACATTTGCATTGCCATTTATGCAGTAGGCTGCACGATGCAAAGCAGAAAGAGAACATGTTCAGGGTGTCAGCAGCTGCACGCCACAGCTAATGGGAAGAGACGTGCGAGCTGGAGAATAATCACACTCATTAACAGTGACATCCAAAACTAACATGGACAGTGCCTTTTCACCAAGGGCAACTAACATGTGCGAGGCTGCTCTGACTGGAGCCATTGCTGCAGTGAGGCTCAGGGCAGTTGAGATGCTGCAGATACGTCCCAGCATCATCTCCAGCTCGCCACAGCACAGAGGATAAGGACAACTGATCCTCTCCTTTTTTTGTGCCTGCCTGGGACCAGGACAGCAGAAGGGGAACTGCAGCCTGTGCGTTCCCCTAGCAGTTTAAAAAGCACCTGGAAGTCAGAGTAACAAATTCACTCCCTTTGCAAGCAAGCACTCCCTGAGACCAAAGGTGATCATTTCAGGATGCGATGTGCTCTAGTGGCTCTAGGAAATTTTAAATGCATTGCCTTTTTTCGTTCTACTCTTGCACTCAATTAGCAGACTGAAGAGAGTGGTTTATATTACATGCAAGAGAACTTTCGAATGAAGAAAAAGGAGAATTAAATCATTTTATACGTCTCTACATTGGTTTGCTACTGTTATACAAGCTCCCTTTATAGAGGGACTGTCAGACCTCAAAAGCTGAGCATTTAGTATAAGTATATACATGTGTGTAAAGTGGCTCCTTTCTTTTCAACCAATTCCTCCTTTTTATTCTTATAAATACACAAGGATTTGGAGGAAGAATTGCATGAGATGGAACTGAGTAATGGCTTCTGGGGCTTATATAAATTAGGAACACCTAACTTGACAATGTACATGCCGTCTTTATGAATTTACTCCCCAAGCCCATGCCAAGCATTCTGCAATACACTTCCTCTCCATTTCACACCTAATCATGTGTAGCATAAACCCCACAGATCACAGGCTGCTCATGGGGTCAAGGAAGGATCAGCTTGGGGTGGTTATCCTAAGGGAGGATCAAGCTGAGGCAGCAATTCTCCATTCCTCATCCTCAGTCATAGCAAAGGAGCCTCAATCCAGCAAATAATCAGGGTCTGGGTTATTCTCTAATCCATACGCAAGGCATCTGGACACCCTTGTTTGCTATGCTGCCTGCCACCTTTCTTTCTGCTTTGCTTGTAAACAAGCTGCAGGTGAAGAGTGCTGCTCAGCACTTTTCAGGCTTTATCCCACTATTTTTAAATACAGCATAAATATGATTAACACATCAGTCTGATTATCTCCAAAAGGATTCAAGAGGGAGGCTGCCAGACAGCTTCAAGTCTCTGAAAATCCTATTAAGTCTGAAGAAAGCAAGTGTTGATAGAAGCGAGTAGGGATGTGGAGGATTACCACTACAGTCCAGGACAGGTGTGAGGAAGGCAGAGCTGCACCTTCATACTCTGCCTCTTCATGGCACCCCAACAGCACACATTATCACAGAGAACTATTAAATCCAGACCTTTTTCTGATGTCAAAGGTAAATGCACTAGAAACTCACTAAAATCTCTGCTCTTGACCTCATGGGCCACTGTAGTAATTGGACAGATTAATACAATGGGAAAGGCGTTACAACAGAGATACGATGATGGAAAGACCAGCATGATAAAAAGGTGCTATAAAGGAAGGGAAGACGATTGCTCACCCATATCAGAAGATTCTTGGTGCATAAGGGAAAGCCTCACCAAGAAAGGATCTCCAAGAAGAGATCCTTCCCCACAGGCAGTCAACTCTTAATTAGGTCTAAGAGAGATGCAGCCAGGCTCACCACTTCTAGTCCCAGAGCTGAATTGCCTTCACCTGTGCTCCCAGGGCTCACCAGGTCCTTTCCCAGGTGCTCAATCAGTAGTTCAGGTTGTGACTCAACTGTTCCCATACAGCCTCATTCTCTCCTTCGCTCACTTTTCACAAGCAGTTGACATCCTTTCTGAGCAGAAAGCCACTTGTCTGGCTTTTTGAGGCCACCAGTAACCCAGGCAGAGCAGTTGCTCTAGACATCCTGGAGAAATGGGCAGGGCGCATGAGCATTCTCTGACAACAAACAAGTACTTCCATTTGGGTATCTACAGCTCCAGAACATGCCTTTCTTGGATTCATGGGCTGACTCTGCAAAAACAGCACAGCATCTGCGCCTCCATCTGGGAAGCGAGGGAGAAATCTGGACTGACATATGGGAGTCAGTGTTTTTTAAATTTCCGACGTTGATAGATCCACATCTGAATTTTCAATAGCAGTATCCTTGGCTTGAAGGGTGAACTGTATTTGCCCTTTTCTCTGTGGGATATAATGGGATTTCAAACCAGTGCTCCACTGATGGAGAGCCAAAGCCCCTGTATGGCAGGAGAAGCTGCTGGGGGGTGCTTCTGGTCTAGTGGCTGTCCTGGTGCACTGTGAACTGGGACAAGAAACAGCACTGAAACAATCAGTGCTGTAGTCACGTGGAGAGTGAGATTTTGAAAACCAGGTAGTTCCCTATATGCTCTATTTTCAAATCAGTTCCTCTTTGTTGAACTTTAGAAAAGTCCTTTTCTTGCCCCATACCCATTTTATATTCATTTTCTTCATAAGTCTAGATTAATCCATTTTGCTGTTGGCTAAGTGCAGCTGTGCATACATAGATACACACAGGTATTCATATATATGCATCTGTACTTACACACGTATAGATGTATCCATATATGTATGCATTCAATTGTAAATTTTTTACAACCTTGCAGTCCTCTAGAAAACTCCCCAGTGAGCATTAGAAGACAGAAATCTCCAGAAAGGCTGATAAATCATCCTAAGTATGATGTTTGTAGGGGAAGACATTTTAGAGATGATAAAAAGAAGCACATTTTCAAAATGTCAATGAACCCACAGAAGTGGTGAGCAGCCTTTCTGATGTCTGCCTGCTTATCAGAGATGGGCAAAGTCAGGCACCTATAATACTTGTCTAGGAAAAGTTAGAGTACAAATGACTGCATAGCCTTTGCAAGCCTCTAAAAAGGGAGGCACGGATCGGAAACGATTGGTGGGGAAAAAAATGAGTTTCCCACAAACCTGTTTTTCAGTTTGTCCATGGGAAATGCAGGAAGCATAGCACAGGGGTGGAATTGCTCATGACAAATTATTTTTGAATACATAGGACAACATTACTGAGCAGTCTGGTAACGGGAGGCACAAACACCATCCTCGCCTGCTACTCAGGAAGCTGTTGGTATCAATTTCTGCATTCTCACATCTTTCTGTTATATAAATTAATATGGGGAGGAGCATCACTAACATCAAGGGCTCGACGTGTCTATTTAGACATTCTGAATCCCAGTATCTCATATGCATGTACATGGGAGGTGTAAAAAATGCTGAATATAAACACAAATGTAAGGCATAATTGCAGGAATGAGATGTGATGATGTGCTGCTTCTGATCGTTCATTATGATTCAGCCTTTGTGCTATAGGGAATAGGAAGCCCACTTCCCTCCACCACCACAATTACAGAGCATTTTACAATAGCATCCTCGCTCTTTTTCATTTTTTCTTTCTTTCTTTCTTCCATTTCTTTTTTTTTTTTTATGATTGGTAGAGTAACCATTTGTAAATGAAACTCCTGCAACCTTTCATTAAAGAAGATAGGAAGCCAAGAAGGTAGCATTATATATGGCATTTTTATGAAACATTAGGCACAAAGTGATAGCCGTATTACTGTATATTAGAGAGCCCTGAAGGATGCTCAGCCAACATGATAGCTTGATTGCATGAACATTCAAATACATCTTTTTAGGAAGGAGACATGAGCTAATGGAACAGCTAAAGGGCCACGTTCTGGCAGGTGAAGGGTCGATTTTTAAAGCAGAGCTATGACTGATAGCTTTAGTTTCCTAAAAATATGGCTTGGTTTTTAAGACAATTGAAATATTCACAGCTATTTTCTAATATACTGGGAACCTGCTTATCCTCCCACACGTAGCACTGGTCTTAGTGAATTTAGGCCTGATTCATAGCCATGTAAAAGAAGAGAAACCCCAGCTGCATGTTTCTTTGCACAAGGTAAGCACAATTTTAAATCAGTCTCTATTCATTGAAGACCAAAGCAGGTCTTAGGCTTTCAGTAGAGACACATGCTTAAGGGCTTTGTTTAATAGGAATCAACTCAAGCCAGGGCTTTGGCAGCTGCTTTAGATTTTAGAACCTGCACCTTTCCTGATGAACCTTACTGCAGAAGAAAGTTTGTTATTTCAAAAAGAAGGGGTTTGTGGTTATGAAGTTAAACGTAAGATTAACACGCAGGAAGGTTCACTATTTGTCTGCAGCACCTCAACAGAAAATAGTATTTGATAATAAAAGAGAGCAACAGATTGGATCACATTTTTTAGCAGGTTTTCTTAATTGCATCTGCAAAAACTGTAACTCTCGTCCTGTGAAATGACAGCTCCACAGAAGCATATGCAGCAGGAGTACACACATGAGCTCCAGAGCCTACAAAGTGGTATTTCAGTAAGCCTAGACACAAGCATGCCCATCTTTTGCAGAGCTGGGCTATGCTCATGCATTTTATAGATGCTGCTAAAAAGGCCAGCTGGAAACTTAATTTACCATGTTTCACATGAAGAGCATGTTGACTGTAATTAAAATAATTTATATTTGGAGAGGGCAGTTTTGTAACGCTCTTCCTTGCATCCAGGGCCGTGAACTGCAGCAGCAATTAGTAAGAGACATGACTGATAGAAGCTACAGTCTCAAAAGGTCAGAGATGCATTTCCATGCTCACAGTGGCTGAATACAACATTATATTTGAAAGGAGCTGAAATGGGCTCACGTTTGTAACTGTCAGGTTGGACCCATGTACACTGTAGTGACAGACCCCATGTCCCCATGGAATATCCAGGCCCACACCCCTAACAGCCTGGTCGATGTCTGCAGACCCACCACGCTCTGATCCCGCTGAGCTGCTGGGAGTGCTCTCCAAACAGCATGGCCAATGCAGCAGCATCCATGAACAAGTACTTCATATTTTTAAGTACAAAACACTTGTAGGCTACATTTGTTCGGGCTTAGAACGATTTACAATATCCAAAGCTTCATTAGGTTAAAGGCTTCATTCAGTTAACTAGGGATAACAGATTTCTGAAATTATATTCAGATCTGAACTTCCTTGTTCTGGAAAGCATGTAACAAATAGCAAAATAAGAGTGCAAGAAAATGAATATATACAGTTTCTACTCCTGCGGTTCTGAAGGAAAACTTGACAATGGCACATACCTGAAGGAACTACTGGGATACTGCAGAATACTGCAGTGGTGCAGTGCTAGGGGTTCCACCTGGGATACTCTAACAGGGGCAATAATAAATCTCACAGATCCTGATGTTCCCTGACTGATGAGACAAACAGGAGGGGACATGGGCTGGAGGAGGCAGACCCAGATCCCAAGGCAGCACCATGGGCTGTCTCTGGATCACGGAGCACAGTGGGCTGTTACCACCCATTCATGGCTGTAGAGATAGGAGTATGTGTTATTACAGAAGTCACCGGCCATTTGCCTCCCATAGATACTTTCTTATTCATTTGGGCATCATTGCTCATGCTTGGTAATGACCAACACAAATCTGCTTTCTGGCATAGTTGCTATGAAATGGGTAGAAATCCTGTATAAGATTTCTTGGATGGGTAAGAGTGCATCAGGCAGAAAGGACAACTACTTTACTCCTTTCCCCATTGCTTTCTAAGCAAAGCAGCAGAGAAAGTCAGCATAAAAAGCTGTCAACGTTTCTCGTGTTTCTTTATTTACTTCTGTTGGAAGCAAAGCTTTCCCAGTTGAAATCTTAATTTTCTTTCTCCATCTGCAATCCGGACCGTCGCGGCAGGGGTGAAAGCAGCGTCTATCTGGCTACATACAACAGACACAAGGCCAGCAGAGATAAAAGACGGCGCTCAACACATAACTGTAATTGTTAGAGCGGAAATGCACCGACCTAAATGGAATTTCACCTTGGGAGTTTTGGCTGAATTGAGTCTAAACAGAGGTGAAATTCCCCATGGCATATGGCAAGTCCTCGGGCTGGTGTCGGCAGAGCCCCACATCACTTCATCAGCCCTCAGAGGCCACCATTAACTCTACAGAGTGCTGTTATTAGGGAGACGAGAACAGCTGTAAGTGTCTCTTAATGCCAGTGGGGAGCTGGGGAGTGCTAAACTACTGAATGTATAATAGAAAAGGAAGAGGAATATAGCTCTGCTGAATTAGTTCAGGCCACGGAGGTCTGTTTGTTTCAATTATCACCGGTACAGTCAAGTCCCCTGAACTCCCCCATTAGCTTCCCTTGTGTTCATTTATACAGAGGCACACAGGTCCAGGCTGACTGGATCAAATGATCAAATGCCTCTTGCTTTAATGAAGGTTTTTTTTTTTTTTTTAGTGGTTATGTTTTTTTTAATATAGCATTGGAGCAGTTATCAAAAAGAAAGCATGAGCACTTAAAAATTAATGGGTCAATGACATCACTGCTGTACTATGATGGGATGTACTGACTGTTTAGATCCAAGCTGCTGGGCAAGTAACGTAGCAGAAGAAAAAGAGAAAATTATAAAGGATAGATCTAAAAAAGAGCTGCTTTGCCTCTCTTCTTGGCTTCCCTTCCACTGAAGGCCAGTGTGTGATGTTCCTGCTTTGCAGCAAGGCATTTAGAGAGAATGTGCATCATTTTCTGCCTGCTAATGCTATTTACCAAAACTTTTCTAGGAAAAGGGTTAAATTCATGCCCAGTGCCTCCCTCCAAGCCTCCATTCATGCCACTTAAATACTTAAATATATGGGAAAAGTTAGTCTCCAAAGAGCTGCATAGTTCCCTGTTTCTTTTGCCTGGCTGTTGCAACCACCTAGGGAGAGATTTGAATTTCTTTAAAAAGCCGAGGTTTGCACCTCAATTAAAGTTCAAAAACCATCAAGGAAAGGCAAGAAGACAGAGTTCAAGCACCCTACTTCCTTCCTGGAGCCCACTGCCAGAGCCCAGCTCTGCCCTGGGGAGCAGCGGCCGCACGAGCACAAGCTGCAGTGCAGGGCTGGTGCTGACGGGCTGCAGCTCTCAGATCTAATAGAAACACGAACAAGCCAGGCTCCCCAAATCTGACACAAGGGGGAGAGAACTTCAGACTAAAAGTGGAAGGAAATTCTTTGCTTTTAAGATACCAAATCTCATTATACGCAATTTGCTTGCAAGCCCACAGCGTGCTCTGCTCAGTCTGAAATGCTGTCTTATTTCTCCATGCTTGGTCTTCCAGCCTTCTTGTTAGGCTCTATTTTGCAAGGTCAAAAGGCTCTTGACTCTCAAGACTCCTCTCCATGAGCATGTTCTTAAAATGAGCAGTAAAATCTCCTCTCCAACTTCCAAAGAGCTAATGAATAGAGTTCTCTGTGCTGTATAGCTCATTTCCCAGCACCTGAGTCATTCTCACAGCCTTTCTCTGAGAGCTCTGTAGGATCTTCATGTCTCATGCTGAGAGGCGGTGCTGGAAGGTGACACAGTCCTCCAGCAGCCATCAGCACTCCGAGGACAGAGGATGCTCCCCTCGTTCCACCTGATGCCTTCTGTTCATGTGCACGCAGTGTTGCCCTTCTGCTGCAAAATAAGAGCTCATGTTGCAACTATTAACTACAGTGGCCCCAAATCCATCCCAGAGACACTTCTTTCAACTCGGACTCTCCCATTCAGTGGGTCCCTCAAACCATTTTCCTTCCATCAAGTGAAGTCTAAGAGTATTCAGTCACATGGTTCACATGTTCTTGACCACAAGTTGACAGTCACTGTGGAGCTGAGCACTGTGACCACGACACGGTGAGCAGCAGGTAAGGAACCCCACAGTTTAAAGGTTGGATTATTTTGTTGAACCAGAACATTGCAGATTTCTATAATGTGGATTGAGGCATTTCAGTAAAATGTTCATGAAAACTGGAAGCAGAAAGCTTATGCTAATGACCATCCTTCTTCCTAATGAGAAGCGGGGAGGCTTCAGTGCAGAGGGGCTTTGATGCTCCAAGTCTGCAGCACCATAAACCAATACAAACACATCAAATATCCAATAACTCTAAAGAGACTTTTAGCAAACATTTCCCTTTCCCAGAGACTTTTTTTGAAGAGACAAGAAGAACAGTCTTGTCCTTCTGAGAAGATATATTCCAGCGAAAAGACTATTTTTTACTGTAGCTGGTGCCTCTGCCAGCCCACAGGAAAGCAAATTGAGTGATTAGAAGCATCTAAAAACTATTGCTGCAAGTGAAAAAGGACATGGAGCAAGGACAGCTATTTTTAAGCCATGCAGCAGTGCTGCCTGCTGATTCCACAGCACCAAAGTTGTAATTTCTTGTTGATCACACAGTTACTTTTTCCTCTCTGCAATCCTGTTACCAAACTCATAATCTGTATCCTATGAATTGCTACAGTGGCTTGTGAAGAGAAAGAAAACACAAGTTTGGGAGAAAGATTCATGCATTGGCCTTTAGACTGCATAGGCTCGGATCAGAGTTTGAGTGCAAATTTATTTGAAATCTTAATGATGAATGGAAGGAAGTCTTAGGCTGCACTGGCACAAAAGGCCAGATGATTTTGGACTGGATCCAGAGGAGGGGTGAGTACAAATATGTGCTCCAGTCAATGCGAATGTGCGGCATGCACTCCCTGGTGACACAACAGGGGTTCTGTTCATCACCCCAGGTTCTCAAGTCAGGTACAGATGTCAGGGAGGAAGTAAAAGGCAGATTTTGGGAGAAGGTTGGAAATGTATCCACATTCCATGGGTGGAATTGGAGTAATGCCACGTAGCCCTGGGAAGCGGAGGGGGAGCTGGGCGCCGACTTGCTGCATTCCTTATCAGTGCTGAAGTGCAGGCAGCTCCCCTCAGCCCACATAAAATGCAGAATATATCTCATTAGCCCAGTTTAAAAGAAAAGGAGGTAAGAGAAGATATATCCACTGCTGCTAAGTGGAATAAAGAATTATACGCAAACAGTGCAAGCCTACAGCAGCTGCAGCCAAGCAAACAAATCAACCATTTATTACTTCTCTTTCAGTGTTTTTAAACATTTATGGAGTGCCATCAATAACCAAGTTAATTGTGAACGGCTGCTCGTCTATTCACAAAGCCTTCTTCAACCTGCGAGAATCAGAACTGCCGTGAAAGGGACTTTTCATCAATGACAATAATTATATGGCCATTTAACTGCTCTCTGCACATCTCATGGCATGATCCCACTCAACGCGTCACACAGGGCTCTGTTATTAATGACCAGAGCTGAAGAACACTGAGCAAATGAGATGAGAAAAGTCATTTCTGCATGGAAGTGCGCACAGGGTGGGAGCCCTCTCCAAAGGAAGGATCCAGCCACCATTTTGCCAGGCAGAGACTTGCCAAAGCACTCACAAACAGGCAAGCCTGGTGCTCCTGCTGTTTACAGGGGAAGGAATTAATCCTGAGTGACCTCGTTACTGCCTGTGGCACCTTTCTCAACTAACGAAACAAATAATAATAATAATAAAAAAAATGAAACAACCAGCAGTGACCTAGTGTCAGGAATGAAGAATTTGTCTCCAGACTGATTTAATCATATCAGAAAGACGGATGCCAGCATTCATTACTGTGACAAAATGCTTATGGTTTAATCGCATTACCCGCCAGCTTCCAGCTAGGCTGAGATGAGTTTGTCTGACACCGACCTGCAGTGGTGATCCCATAGAGCTGCCCCAGGAGCTCAGTTCCACTGGGACATTTCTGAGGGCCCCAAGGCTGCACCATGTATGTCCCTTCATGCTCAGCTGGCTGCCTTCATTTACCTGCTCCCTCCCTTTTGGGTGGCTGGCCAAAATGGTTACAGCCTTTTCATGAAAAAAGGTTTCTGATCCCCCCTCAGATGCACATTTTTGTGTGAAACCCTCTTACTTCTCAAAGATGAAATCCAAAGAATTTTGTTATTTTCACCACTTCCCCACTTCAGCAGACTAACCCCCCTGAAGTCCACCAGACTCCTCCAGTTAGAAGAGCTTTCAGAACAGGAAAAAAATATATATTTACATATATAATCTACTTAAGGTATTTCTGAAATGTTTTCCACACTGGTGACATTTAGCAGATCTGAGTGTTCTGCTGAGCACTTGAGAGAAATGTGAGAATGATGCAAGCTCCCGCTCCCACTGGATGACTTCATGGTGGGCAGCAGATAGGGGAGACTTCCCAAGAAGCCCCCAAGTGCCAGCTCCTGTTCCCAGTCAGCAGGAGAGCTGCATCTCACCCATGATTTCTGTAACCAGTACACAGAACACGAATAACTCTCCTACATACCCTGCTCAGTGGAGCTGTAAATACATAAACATGTCCTGCAGATTGCCCGTCCTCAAGCTTATAGCTTCTGCAGGAGCTATGACATATCTTTTACAAAGACATTTAGCCTCAAGCTAAGGACTTCAAATGATGAAGAATCCACCTTGCCGCTGGGTAATTTATTTCAGTGGTTAATTACTCTCACTAAAAAATGTGCACCATATTTCTAGTCTGCATCCGTCTAACTGCTGCTCTAGTGCAAGTTTTTAAATGAGTCCAAATGCACGCTGGAACAGGACTTTGGGAGTTAATTAATACTGTTTGGATAGCCAGACAGTGGAGACATGTTCAATAAAGCTGACATTTATGTATCACTATCAATTCACAAAGATGAAACACACTGAGCTCCCTGCAAAGCAACAGGCTTGTGCATTTTTGGACTTCCTTGTAGAATTTCAATAAAGTCATAAGGAATAATCTACTTAATTTCCACTGAAGCCTGCTCTCTATAATATCAGGGTAGAACAGTTTTATTTCTCATCATTTAGGGGAAAATATTCAATCCATAGTCCCTTGCAAGGCTGAGCTGAGAAACATTTATCTTACCATTTTCATATTTTTTCTCCATGATTTATAAATTCTGGTGTCTCTCCCTAGAGATGGGCATGAGTTTGGGATTCCTGACATTGATTGATTCAAGGGGAAAAAGTACGTAACTGGATCTGACAAGACAAACATATGCAATGGCTGGACAGATGTACCACAGAGAGGGGTAATATCTGGAGCCTTACACAGAGTTCTGCCCAAGCATTACCCAAGTTCAGATGTTGCAGAAAATTACAGTGAATATGCAAAGAGAAATGAAGTGCTGGAAGAAAAAAAAAATCTCCCCAGATACTGCGTAAGCTGAATAGCTGCAGCCAATTCATTTATTGCAATTCTTCTTGTTATTCATACCATGCCTAAAGTGAACGGACAGGGTTTTTGCTCAGATTGCAAACCAGGTCAACCAACATGTCCAGGACTCCACCTACAAAATGCTAACACATGCAAATGTTCTTTAAGCAGTGAGAAAGCAAATCTGTTTTTCCTCCCCCTACCAACACGTAAGCCATTGGAAAAGTAAGATTTCACACTTCCAGAAGGAAAAAAAGAAATCACAAATGCCTCCAGCTAGTTGCTAGTAAGTGCTGAGGTGAGCATCTGAAAGGGAACTGGATTTCCTACCTCCTGAAAACTGATGGGATATGCCAGCATTTTTCCTCTGTTCAGATCACACTTCAAACTCAAGCCAGGTTTGAAACTCAGGGTTCAGATGAAAATTTCTAACGTTCTTGGTTTGGGTGAGATCAAATAAGTTAATTCAATTAGAATCAGTTCGGTTCACTCTGTTCCTCTCGTTTTGCTTTTCTATCTATAATGTCATTATGGTTAAAGATGCATGGATAAAAATACACCATTTTGTCCCAGAAAAACAAACAAGCAAACAAACAACAACCAAAGCCTAAAAATTTACACTTCGATTATTTAAAAAAAAAATTCAATACCGATTTCTTCCTGTGAATGTCTTCATTCACCATTAATGAACAGATAAAAATAAGGTTTGTTCAAAACATTCCCTGCCAATCCCAGCAAATACTTTTTTCCTGTGATTCTGAACTTCTTTGCCTACATCTGCAAATGCCTGATGTAGTTCTGTGACAGCCTCTGCTCCCATCCTGTACATCTCATATGCCCATCACCACATTTGGAAGAAGGGCAGCACGCAAACACACATCTGAGTGAAAAGGAGTCCCACAAGCACTTCCCTTCTGTTTTACTGACGATAACCTGGCAAACCTCCCATGGAAGTGCAGCAAAACCAACACGTGTGGCCTTGTAACCCCTACATCTTCCCCTACATCTCCACCTTAAATATAGTGTTCCTAGAAGAAGTGCAGGTGTAATGGGGCTTGGGAAAACCACAGATTCCTTCAATTACACCTTCAAGGTAAATCCAGAACATAATGTTCGAAGGAACTAATTCTATTTTGCTTCCTTTCAATGAAAAGGAGAGTTGTCTCTCCTACTCTTCTCATCCCAAACATGCCTTGGCAGCAACGAATATTTTTTTCATGAAGCATAATGCAGGAGCAGCTCTCATTCACTTCTGCAAATCCTCTTTAATCCCTGGACTTGTATCGTTTGCTGACTAGACTGAGAAATTTGGCTGCATCAAATCCTTCGGCTTCTGAAGAAAAATGGCTTATTTAAATATTTAGCTGCACTTTGTCAATATCAGTGGGGCAGGGGTGATGGATGACAGCAATTATGCTGGGTGCATCTCCATTAACATGCCACTTTTTCCAGGTACGGAGTCTGCCTCTCGTATGGTTTGTTTAATGATCAGGACTGAAAAGGAATTTTAATGACCCCTTAGCAGCTCGCATTGGCTTGAGGATGGACGTTATTTAGTGGCATACAAGCTGGTGTGTCAGGATGAGAACTGCATTAGACATCTACTCTGCAAGCAAGTTTTCTCCATGCTTCCTGACCCCTAATTTAGAGTTCCAATTAGAGCTTCAGCCATGAAAATTTAAGTAGCTTCCAGTGTTCTTCAATAGAGCTGCGCAGCAGACGCAAGGCTGGACAGGTGCAAACACTTGTGGTTTTCCTACATGCCAGAGGAAGTGAGCCAAGAACAAATCTGAATCCACCCCCAATTTTCCATCTTGGTCATGACTATCATTTATTTTTATTATACTTATTTATATTATAGTGGATTTAGTTCTACTTCACTGATTATTGTAAGAGTAAATACAGAAGAGACCATGGAACAATGGCAATAGGTTACTTCAGTACTTGTCACACTAACTTGAGTCTGACATGCAGTTCTCTTTCAAAAGACCCAAGTCTTTTCCCTTTCTGTCAGGGCAGGAGTCCTGTTCCTGCTACCTCTCTCTATTTGCAATCCATAATCTTTTTCTATGCAGGTGAATTTGTTTCACTGCTATTTGGGTATTAATTTTTGCTTTTTCATAAGCTCCTTTATGTACATAGGCCCCACACGATTTTTTCCTTCTTGGCCAGAACAGCACATAAGAAAGAAATAATTGCTCTGGATGGCTTCTTTCATGTTAAAATTACTGTGAAATCCGTCAGGAAGGTGTGCTAATCTGGTAAACCCCAGATCTTTCCTGTGCTTTGGGTGCATGGTATAAACCATGTGAACTCGGATGGATGCCCAGACAACACATAAAAGCAAGTGATATCCTTGCATATAATAGCATTCCCAGATAATAGGCAACCTTTTAAAAATGCATATTATTAAATTGAAATAGTGTGAGTACTCCTGACCACCAATAGGGCAGTAATGAGGGATGCCCACAGAAAAGCTGTGCCCTCCTTCCTCAGCACTCCTCGAGGCTGGAGCCAGGAAAGGCAGCTCGGTATCCCCTCTGTCTTTTGGATAGGGGGAAAAGAAATGCTTTTACCCATTAGCAGGAAAAAAAAGTAAATAAATCTGTTTAAAAACTGCTTTCTCACAAATACAGGCCACACCAACACATTTTTCCTACCTATTTCTTCTGCTGAGAGACTTGCATTGGAATGACCCCTGTACAAAAGGTATGATGGGCAGGTTTAATCAGTCAGCCCACAGACCTGACCTCTGCTCTCCGTTACAGCCTTCGCTGAAAGAAACATACAGAGGCTACCTTAAAAATAATTAAAGGCAGATCACAGTAGGGATCCACACAGCACTTCCATCTATTAACAGAAATGATGGATGCTCTGTATTAACCTTGCCATAGTTGTAGCTCTCCACACAGGCTAAGAAGCAACTGTGCAAGTGATCCAGTGAGGTTAACTATTGCAAATTGCATTAATAATTCACTTGTCTCTGTGAGAAAATCTCTCCTTGCCAGGCTGAGGGCTGGACTGATCTCATGTTTCAGGGTTCAGGTAGCCATGTGCTCCTCCAGACAAAGCTTAAGAAGATAACCTAGGGGAAAGCCATCACCCTTCCCGAACTGGGTGCAGCATCCTGATGCTGCCCATCTCATGGGATGGCAGAAACCAACTCCATCCACAGCCCCAGACGTTTGGAGCCTGTGGATGCACCAGACCTGGCAGTCATTAAATTTCAGGAGCAGGAGATGAACCATTCAGCCCTGACTGCACCAGGCCTCACAGCTGGCAACAGCATTTGTTGACCACAGATGAGAGCTGGAGAAGAAGAAAGTGATGTAGGACTGACAGATCAATTAGTTTCACCTCTCACCACCTACAAACCATTTAGAAGCAGATCACCAAACCCTCAGGATCTTTTGTTACTCTGAAGTATTCAAACATTTTCCATAATCAAGCTTTGCCCATGCAGTTACAGCTGCCTGGTGCCATGTCACAGACATGCAGTAGGGTCAGTGGCATGTCCACCATGCCATCCTTACAGCAAAACCAAGAATGCCCACTAAAAAGCAACACCTATTGTGTTAACACATACACAAGCATACAGTTAATACATACCCCTGGTCAGAACCCCCTCAGGTCCACTGCTGCAGGCACTAATGGTGACAGCATCATGGTGCTGTGCATTTGCTATTAAGACTATGATGCTGTTTCAAATGTATGTACTCCTTTGCTGAATGTTAGCACTTTTCTGTTCACAGCAATCTGTAAAGTGTTAAATCTCTTTGTCTTTCAGCTACCTACACAGTCCAATTTGGAGTTACCTTCTGACAGCAATTTAATATACGACAGAGATTTCATACCTTTTTTTCACATCTGGAGCAGTCATTTGGCAGCACGTGGAAGTGGGAGCTGAGCACAGCTGAGACTGAGCAATGCTGAGGTCCGAGTTAAACAGGGGTGGCAGCAGCAGGGGGCCTGGGAAGATTCAGAAGCAGTTGCAATTACACAAGCACAGTTTCCTATCATCCCACACCAAATTTTCCTGCTGGGTTTGCCCTGCAAGCACAGAGACACTCAGGGACCACGGTCATCTGAAGCACAGATCTGGAGTTTTAACCCCAAAGAGGAGCAATTGCATAACTTTAACAAGGAACAGCTTAACGTGACTGGAACTGCAACTGTTGAGACTTTCCAGTGGCGCTGAAAAGCTGTGACACCACCCAAGTCATTAAGCTGAGTTCTCCAGACAACAGCAGATCAAGAGCAGAATCTGATCCAATTTCTCCTGGTGAGAGTAAGTCCAGTGAAATACCTCCTGCTTCTGAAGCACATCAAGAAGGCAGGGGGGGAGCAGGTGGCTTTTTCCAGCAGACCCTAAGCCATCTAGCAACGTGTTCTTTCACACATCCTCTACGAGTTTGAAGCACACAGGGAGTGAAGACAAACCTGCACATCTCTGTTTATTCAGCAAGGCAAGTATCACAGCCATGGTGGAACTCTTCAACACAGAAAGGCTGCAAATCTACATTTTCTTTGTTTCTATCTTTGTTAGGAACTTACTGGACCGATGGAGTCCTTGCCCACAACTGGCCAAATCTGGGCAACTGCAGCAGCTCTGAAAATCTGTACCTATTCTTGCCCAGTCTTGTTAAAAGATCAAATCTGCATCTGGATATGAGCAATTTGGACTTGGAAATCTATTTTGTACAGCTGATTATGCTCACTCTCACCTCACTTCAGAATAAACTTTTTTTTAAAGGGGAGAACTCTTTCAAAGGTTTCCTATTCAGCAAATAGTGTGGAGCAACAGCTTCCTGCTCGTTTGCAACACAGATCATGAGCCACTGTCATCCTGGTACCAATAACTTTGCACAGTTTTACTGTATGAAGCTCTTGACCCTGTTGAAATTAACTCCAGCTTTATATGAAGGAAAGTGTGAAACAACAGATTAAAATGGAGCTCAAGAACTGCCAGCATGTTATTCATTCACTGAGATGAAAATACTTGTTTTTTTTTTTTTTTCCAGTGAAGCCTGATGGTTACTTATAGGTTCACTTAAAAGGGAGAGTGAGGTGAAAAACCAGCAGAACTTACTGTCTTGTTGACATCAGTCAGAAAATAGCACCAAGCAGAACTGCCCAAAACTCTTCAGCAAAAACACTTTCAGGAATGGGCCTTAACACTGCAAACACTGCAGTGATGACAGAAGGATCTCACAGATGTGGCATTTGTAATTTGAATTGTGGTGTGAGCACTGCCTATGAAGATTTTAATAAATACGTGCCAGAGCTCTAGTTTAGACCTTTCATTTTCATCTGGAAATCAAAAAAAAAAACACCAATGTTTGTTCTCCCTCTGGCTGCTCCCTTGGTATCCTGCAACCAGCAGATTGTTTTTAATAAGGAAACATACCTTTTTTGTCACAGGAAGTTTTGAATGGAGCACTGTTCAGAACAGAAAACAAATAAGAGCAATAATCTGCAATAGTCAGAGGGAAAGTTTAGCTACCAGCAGTCAGACTCAGCATCTTTAACAGCCGGTGTAACCTTTGTAGCACAGGGTTGACCTTCTAGGGGCAGAAAGAATGACTGCTAACTATTTTAGGGCTTCTTGTCTGGTGGAAACAAAAAACAGAGGCATCCAGAAGCAGGTGGGCAGTTTTCCTGCCCCTGATTTTGCAACAAACATGAAGTCTCGTTCCTCACCATTAAGACCAAGCACCACCAACAGCCCAGCCTCTTCCTCCACAGCCATTCATGCTTTCTTGTGTCCACCAGGACATGACCATGGCTTTCCAAAACACGGAAGAAATCCCACAGGAACACATCTAGTGCTCTGCTATCACCCAGAAGAGCAGTGTGAGGAGCTTTCAGGTCTGGGTGCTCCTCCTTAAGTGTATTGGAACATTTCCATGAATGATAATCTGGCCTTGCACACGTGGGATGGCTGCAGGCAGAATCACCTGCCTGCATTTGTAGGGAGAAACTATGCATTCCTGCTGCATATGCTTTTCTAGCATGTGTTGGGCTTCTCCAGTGGTGGATATGCAAGACTTTGAGCTCACCTGCAATCCTAAGTAAATGCAAAATTCAGGCACAAACTCAGGCCAGGCTGTGTGAAACAAGGCTACATATGAATAAAACAAACCCATCTGTTGTCCTGTATAAACCCTAGGTGATCTCAGATGATATGGGGCTTCATCAAACCCACAGTTCTGGGTAAATGTGGCAGAAACACATACAAGAAAGCCTGCAAGGCAGAATGATGGACTTTGTCTTGGGTAAGAAATACACAGGGTGCACTCTGCTGAGGAATGGATGTAAATTATTATTAAAAAAACCCTACTAGCTTGTTTACAGGGAACACTACCTAAATTAAGTCAACATTTCTCTTTTTTGTCAAGCTCTCCCTTAAATGCAAACAAATCCCTTTTCCATCCCGTAACTTTCAAAAAAATGCAAGCAGTCAGATAGCATCTGAAAGTGCCAGTTTTCAAAGCTTAAATGCAAAAAATAAAACATCCCTTATTTTGTTATTGAAATGAACACAAAATAAAAATTCCGTAGCCTCAGACCATCCTTCGTGTTTCACCAGAAACACAAGGTTGGCCTTCACTCATCACTAATGACAACTGCTCTGCAGCAAATCCTGCCTGGGTTAGCACAGGGGAGCTCTCACAGCTTGATGTGCAGAGGGGTTAATTAATGCTCTCTGTGATCTGTGATTAAATTTATCCTTGAGAATCACTCTACCTGACATGGTAAGGGCCATTTTTTATGCAGTCTCATATAAGGAACAAAATTACAATGGATACCCTCTTTTGCTTCAGTAAAGTAAGTAACGAAGAGAGTTGTTTTTTGCTAGACAATCAGGAGGTGCAGCAATAACTCTTGTCAGCAACTAGAAAGTTCTGGAGGTATATTGGCTTCCTGAGCCATCTGAAATAAATCCTGGGGGGTAATTACTGAACAGAGAGGTACGCCATAAATCCTGTTTAATTGACAAGAAGCAGAAAAAAAGAAATGTGACTGAGTTTTTTCCTCCTGCTGCTCTCCACAGGTTGTTCTTAATGTCTTTGGGACGTCTGGAAACCAGAGAGGGCCAGAGGCAGAAATCAACATGTTAACATGGAGCTACCTCAGTGCAAAGCTCATGTAGGAAAGCCTCCTTCCCAATCTTCTATAATGGGCTTTCAAGGAAAATTGACAGAGTAGAAAACTGCAGTCAGCCTAGATCATGATTCTGTGATCATCCCACCCCAGGACAGTCCCATTGCCATGCACACCATCCTCTAGACCAGCAAGTTTTCCAGCTGTGCCCTCCAGACATGAAGGGGGATGAAGGAAATGTTCTGTGATCTGTTTTGTTTTGCTGTGCAGAAATCAGCATTTTAAGGAAAACTCCTTGGAAACAGGAAGAAGCCACATGCCACTTCCCTTCATCCATTAGCTTGTGGTTAATTCAGTGTTGGAAAGGGGCAGCACGCCCTGGGAGCTGGACAGACAGCTCTATCCTCGCTGCCATGACTAACTTTGTTTGCATAGCTCCCTTTTGGGATGCTGGGAATATCACTACTCCCAGAGCTTGCTGAAGGTGGGCTCAGCAAGCAGAGCACTGCTCCCACTGGCACTGCTCCTGGTACATGCAACATGGGGACCTGAGGTCAGCATCTGTCTGCAGTGAGCACCACTATTGTGCCAGCTGCCAGTATTTGAAGCAGCGTGCCCTTGCCTTGCTGGAGAAGACAAGGATGAACGATAGTGTGGGCTGAGTCTACGACACTCAGCACAGTAAAATGTCTCCATACTGAGCTATAGAAGCTGCTCACAGCAACTAGGCTGTAGCCTTGGAGCTGAAGGAAATGGGATTGCTTTTATTAAGCCAGTGTAATCCACTAAGATTGATTTGACACAAACCTGGTAGAGAAGCAGCAAGGTGCAATAAGCTTCCTATGTAGGCACCACAGTTTGAGTTCAGCTCCTTTCAACCCAAGGGAGCAGAATGGAA